>NC_136486.1:161228336-161230836 GCF_053919585.1 Euprymna scolopes
TATATAAAAAAAGAATACAATACAAATATATATATATATACACACACACACATATATATACCCAAATATACACACACATACACACACACATATATATATACATATATATATATACATATACATGCACATAATTCAAGGTGTAACTATACTATTAAGTTCGAAGTTTAAGCTATATAAGTATGGATATAAAGTCATATTAAATCACAAAATAATACATTCAATACCAGATTACTAATAACACAGATACAAGTACACTTACCTATAAATATATTCAGGCAAAAGAGGTAATTAAATCAACGAAATACTCAAAAATAGCGACGCACAGGTAGATAGTACCCAAATTAAAAATAAGATACATATGTATATACTCACAGAGAACCAACCGACATACTAATAAGCACATATATACATATATATACATACATACACACACACACATATATATATATATATATATATATATATATATACATATACATACATACATATACACACATACATATATATATATGTAATCTTATGTATACACATACATACAAAAAATACACAAATATATGCACACAATCATATACTAATAAACAACAACGCACACACACATATATATACTCACACATAAATATGTATAATTTACATAAATTATATATATAGAAATACATAAGAATACAAATAATTTGGCAAGGGTACAGATAGATGCATACACACATAGAAACATATAAATGGATTGAATAAACATGGGAGGGTATACCAAATAATATAGAAATAAATAGATCTAAGTACACAAGGTCATAAAATAAATACATAGACACATACATATACACATAGACACACAGGTATATAATATAGGAGAAGTAAAGAATGAAATCAGGAGAGGAGAAAGTATATTAATAAAATATTAATAAATTATAGAAATCAGTGACAATTTTTAATTTATTTAAATTTTATATCTAAACTAAATTACTTAAAAGATGGGTTTTATAATGTTTGCAATTAATTGAATTTTCGTGCTTCTTATTTAATAATTTATCTCTTTCTCTAAAAGTAAGTATAAATAATTTCTCATAAAGACATAGGTAGCAAGGCGAGTTTAAAGATGAACAGGTTTTCGCTTTCTTTAAAATTTTCCAATTTACTATTGGGGAGTAACCTTGCTCTACTAGTTCATTGTAATATTTAGACAAGGAAGTTCTATTTTTGTACTCATTATTTTCAAAAGAGCACTTGTGACCGGTAAATCTTTCTTTAAAATTGTTATTTGTCATTCCTATGTAATATTTTTTTTCATTCGGATTTTCCTTAGTAGAAATAGTTGCTTGGTACACTACAGAAGTAATTTGACAATTTCCTTTAAGAGGGCATTTTGATTTAATTCTACAGTTACAACTTTCGGTAGCAATGGGTGTGCTATTTTTGTTTAATATTTTGTTATTATGTTTTTTAATTATTTTTTCAAGGTTTTCATTACAGCTATAACTAAGTTTTATTGTATTTTTATTGAAAATTTTATGTAGTATATTATTAATAGGGAAGTGCTTTTTAATTAAGTTTAAGAATTTCATTCCTAGATTTGTTTTAAGTTTCAGATTAAAAGGGGGATTGTACCACAAGATTTTTCTCTTACGGTTTCTATTTGTATTTGTGTTTGGGTGTGTTGGTTCTATGAACTCAATTTGGGTGTTTTTGTATCCACTATCCTTAAGGGCCCTGTTATAGAGATATTTATGTTTATTAAATGTTTCAAGATTGGAAGAATTGTCACTGATTCTTTTACTAATGGATTTGGGGATATGCCTAATGATAGATTTTGGGTGATTTGATAAGGGGTGTACATAAATTGGGTTTGAGTTTTCCTTCCTATATGGTTGGTAGATGCCTTTCCTCAAATCAAAGTTCACATCCAAAAAATTTACAGTTTTAACATCTGATATAATATCCACTTTTAATTTAATTCTACGGAATTCATTTAAGATAATCTTTTTGGTTCTTTCACATTTAGGGCCGTTGGATTCCTTGATGATCATCAGTCCATCATCACGATACAAGCCTATATCCATGACATTGATGTCTTTGGTTAAGTTGTATAGTATGAATAGACCTACTAAGTCTGTCATTTCAGCCGAATCCAAAGACCCCATGGAAATGTCAAACAGGTCATTTTGATCTTTTTTCAACCACTGATCATTTCCACTAATTAATGTAGTATTTCTACATGTCCGTATAATTTCAATTTCAGTGTCTTTTATATCAGACAGGAGTTTAGCAAACTCCATCACCTCTTCGAATAGTTCCTTAGATATGGAGGGATAGTAATTCACAATATCGAATTGTAAGAAAGTACAATTCTTTTTATTATGTATATTGGAAAACCATTTAATGGTATCCGCTGTGTTAATCCATAGATTTAGCTTATATGTTGATTTAATTTGATAGTTTATCAAACTATCAAATTAAATCAACATATAAGCTAAATCTATGGATTAACACAGCGGATACCATTAAATGG
>NC_136486.1:161245836-161458336 GCF_053919585.1 Euprymna scolopes
GTTTACTGGGTTCAAAAACAGCCTACAGAAAATGGACTCTTATTTATCAAAGGGTTGTAACGAGATAGCTTCGAATTTGGGAGTATCAAAACCAAAGCAAAATATGATGAAAGTAAAAATAAAATAGATAAACCCCTTAATTTATTATACCATACCTGTTCACACTGAGACACTTATCACAATATTCTGTGGATCTATATTAAAAAACCTTGTTAAACTTTGTGACATATTTCCATTCTATGGGGGTCACGCGCGAACGAACACCCCATAATTTTATTATACCATATTTCTTCAAACCGAAACATAATTATCAAAGTATACTTACACAGATAGATATGAAAAGTCTTTAAAGTTTGTGCCTATTTCCATTTCATGGAGGCCAGGCGCGAACGCAGACCCCACGATTTTATTATACCATCCCTATTTAAGTTAAAACATACTTATCAAAGTATTCTTATGTACATCTATATCAAAACATTTGTAAACTTTTTTTTTAATTTTTTAATTTATTTCCATAATTTGTGGACCAGGCGCGAACGCAGACCCCATAATTTTAATGAACCACTGTTCTGGCACATCAAACATACCCATTCCTGTGTATCGATACATCTATCATTATATGTAATCAATTTTTAAAAATAGTCAACCATATAGGAGCCTATTCGTGACCAGACACACACACAGACATTCAGCTTTATATTATAGATATATATTCTTTTCTACATATTCTGTCAAGGCTTTTTTTTTCAGATTACGAAACCTTTTGAAAATTATGAATTTTGACAAATTAAAAAAAATCGGGACGAATTAGATGAACGAATCAAACGTTAATACTAGTCATTTTTAAAAGAAGTTTTAAAATTATTCGGATTATTCAGACTTCCTTTTTTAATTTTAGATGCTAAGTACGACATTAAATAAAAGAGTTTAGTTCGAAATTCCATACAGATCCCAGAATTTGACACGACGTACACTTTTGATTGATTGGTTGGTTGTTTTACGACATATCAACCCTTTTCAGGTTATTTATTGCCGGACAAGTGATTTTGAAGAATATTTTTTCAATAGAACTTTTTCAAGTCTGTTTCTAGTTAACCCATAGTTGGGACCCTACTCCGGGTCAGTGGACCTAGGAGCAATGGCAATTAAAGGGTGGCTCCACACTCCCCAAAGCCCGCATATGGATATAGTTTAAGGTCATATCCAGGACCCACATACACTTTGAGGTTGGAAGTTACATCGACCGAAACGTTGTGAGAATAACATCTAATATGAGAATGATCCAAATTATACAACTTATAAGTTCTCATCTTAAATCCGAAACATCAAATTTTACATGAAAAACAAGCAAAAGTCAAACGTATTTATGGAAGGTATTCAAATTAAGCAGGTCAACATTATCCATCATCCATTATGTTTCTTTCCAGTCTTCGTCAGAACAGTGATAAGAATACTTTTTCTCCTAATTCCTCTGTTTTCAATAATAGTTTAACTTCTTTATCTTTCGACCATTTCTCAAACTACGTTTTTTATAGGCTCGGCTGAACTGGGATGAAGTTCGCTTTAGGAGACAGGCCGTTGCATAGCAACCGGTTCACCCTGGAGTCGAGTTTGGCCATTTAGCTTCCTCTAATTCATCGTTCGGCACGTGATTCTTGTCTGACCAACATACGAAAGATTAATGAAATGACAAGAATAACTCGACTCCATGTTGTATTTTCTTGGCTTTCTTTTATATAACTTCAAGAATGACGACCACGTCCACAATCACACTCAAGATGTTGAAATAAAGTTGTTTTATCTTGCAGGCCTATAATAAAAATATCACAAACATATAAAAACGACATTTAAACCAAGTACAATTTACATAGTTATCTATAATATAAATCTCACCTGTCTGTTTAAATGAATGTATGTATGTATGTATGTATGTATGTATGTCTGCCTAGAACTTTCGACAGAGGCGACGAACTTTCACGAGATCGTTTTGAGGCTCGACCCTTCGGACGACAAATACCGAAAAATTGGCTAAAAACATGAATTCCTTCACTATCACTTTTCTACAAGGAGGGGTCGCTTTTTTTCGCCGATGTTTTCGAAACTCATTTCCTCTTTTCGATTGACTAGCCTTAATTTAAATAGTCTTCACTTCCGGTTTGGCGATGGGCGCAACAGCAAATACGTCACGTTTTTTTTCACGCTCTGTTCCTCTTTCGCAGTACGCCATACTACCACTTTTCTTTTTTTGCTCAACACACACCTCCAAACACGCGGGAAACGCCGGGCACCCATGCTAGTTTATGCATAAAGAATTTACTATTAAAAAAAAACTCTGGATTACCGAAAATGATATACCTATCAAAGCAAGTTAATGATATCTTCCTTCTTTGATAGACGACTATGTTATAGTCAGTTGGAAGGCAGGCCTGCGGTACAGAGTTCGATAAGCCGGCTGTTCTAGGAAAGAAATTTTTTTGATGGAATTTGTGTTTTGATTTAGGCACATATCGAAGTGGGGGAAATTGTTGACAGTAATGGTAGCTAGCTTACTGCGAAAGTCTTAAGGGAGACCCATAGATTTAAGCTCAGTCGAGCACTTGCCATGAAAATAACGATGGAGTAGATAGACCTTCAAAGTGTATGTGAGAAAGGGGTTGCAGGAAGGAGACAAGAAGACATTTTGCAAGTAGTGTGAGGGACAGGGGAGATATTTTCAAATTAAAACTTAAAAATGTTATCAAGTCATTCTGAACATGAGAATCGGAGTATCAGAAAAAAAAAAATCACTCAATTTCACCATAAAAACTCCTCAGAAAAAGTTTAAGATCAGCCTTTTACATCATGGTAATATCTACAAATTCCCATTAATGTTCTTTATAAAAATAAAACGAGTTGATGAATTTACGTGATTTAAATGTACAATATTAACTATCACGGGTACGTACATTACACTGATGTTTTTTATTTGTTTTTTTTTTCTGTGACGAAGGGTTCTGGAATGACACCCAGATATTTTGCAATGAGTAGAAACATTAATCTCGAAAACCATTACTCCAAGAAGGAAACTTCACTGAAACGGTAAGGGTATTTATCCCAGTAAACTTTAAATATTGAAAAGGTTATTCCTTTTGCAGTGTTAATCGTTTTTGTTCTCATTGGCCTTCAGCTACCACCCACTATCTATTTAAGAGGAAAATAAAATATTTTGAGTGTTAGTAGAATAAGCTGGTGTAATACGATTGGCGTAAACTTATAGATACTAGCGTATGATGCGATCAGGCGATTGATATCTCCCGTCTAGCCGAAGTAGGAGCCAAAGTGGAAAAATGGCAGAGCCATCAGAATCCCGTTCAAAAGCATCACAGATCTACAGGTGGCCCTTTTGTCACCGTCCTCTGGATGGGATTGTAATCGGGTTTTTGTCGGGGTGAGTCTTGCATTATGTAGAACGTTCGTTACTGATGTGAGAAGTCATCGATTACACGTTATTCTGACCATTTCCGGGTAAAATCAAGAATCCTGCATCAACTCCGCATCAGTACATCTCGAAGATCACTTCTACATTAATCGGCAACTATTCATCCACTTAAAATTGCAATTTCTTAAGTGTCCATCACATGGAACTCCACTGATTCTCAAAATGCTTAATAAAATGAATTGTATCATGGCGTGATTTTATTTTTTTTTTATAAATATGATTGGCTACAAACGTGCAAATATGTTTCAGATGAGACGAAACTGCTCCAAACCAGATATCTGTAGCTTGAAAAAGTTGGATTTCAAAAGAGATCGTAACTGAAACATGTACGTGTAGCCAACGAGATATATAGGTGCTAATGCAGAGAGTGATCCGCGCTATTTTTTAAATCGTATTTCCACGTTTAATTAAAGTTTTATGTTTTTTTTATTCAATTGTAAGGTTGAAGTACAGAATAGGTACAAAACACCCTCCCCTCCCCATGTTAAGAATGGCTTTTAAAATAATGACGTTATCATTTCAGCACGGATCACTCTGCAGGAGTACCGATACACACACACACACGCGAGTCTTATAGACAAAATCAAGTATAAAAATAAATTGCAAAATATAAAAAATAAATGCAGTGGACTAATATTTCGCTTCTGTAATTGAATAGAAATCTAATTATGTAACCTCTATTATGTAAAAAGATCTTTGTGCGTGTGTGTGCGCGAGTTCATTTCCTATGGGCTCAGAAACGGCTGGACCGATATTTAAAAATTTTATACAAAGGAATTTGCTGTGTCTGGAGGATATTCTTTAGAAGACCTTGTATCGGAATGCGTCTGATAAGTATCGAAAATCGATAATCGAAAATAAATCGTATTAATGAATGAATCCGATTCTGACCAAAGTTAACACTTTCATATAGCCTAACATCAAAAGTACATTTGAGATGTTTTATTACTGCACAAAGAAAAAGGCCTAGCTAACAAAATCAAGTGTAGATTCTTTTATAAGACAGGGTCGCGTTCGAAATGACTGTTTCAGTGCACAGCTGTACCATGATACTTTACTTTTGCATTGTAAACTAAGTGAAGCCATTATTTACAGATACTTTCAGAAAATCAACAGTAGGTACAGTGCAATGTAGACTATAATGTATTGCGGACTAAGTCACTGTGGAGAGGCATGTGATGCTTCCTCCTGGTACATTGCGGCAGAGTGCCTTTTACTACAACAGACAATCGATTCGATTGAAAAAAATGGGCCCATCTTTACAGATTTGGTGCTAATGCACTTACTGATCCACGCTATTTTTTTAAATTATATTTCCAAGTTTAATTTAAGTGTTATGTTTTTTTTATTCAATTGTAAGCTTAAAGTAGAGAATAGGTACAAAAACACCCTCCCCTCCCCTCCCCATGTTAAGAATGGCTTTTTAAATAATATTATTTCAGCACGGATCAATAAGTGCATGAGTACCACAGATTAATAAAACAAAAGTATAGGTGTGGGGAATTTGTTAATCCTCATTTAATCCCGGACAGCATCGGGTCTCCCTGCTTGTATTTATTAAATAGGTGATATATACTGATTACAACTTACGTACTTGGTTGTTCGAGAAATGCATTTTTGTAAATTTATTATTTTTTTTTATTTTTCAATTTGTCTAAATTTTTTGGTTGGTTTTGTTATATTTATCTTCATGAAAATATGAAAATACGAGTGTTGTTATTCCACAGAAAGACGGGCTATCACATAAATCTGTTAACGCCATTGTCGAAATATGGATTACCTTCTCCACTTTCAAACACGGTGTCTTAAAAAAGTGTTAGTGACGTGTGGAAACAAGCAAAACAAGAAAATGAAATCGTTAGTCTTACTGAATGCATCGAAAAAATAGTCGGGAAATCCAACATTGGACTTTATTAGCGATGCCTTCGTTTCTTTGTTTGTTTAGAAGCCAAACGAAGCAGAAATCGCGAATAGGTTTTGGCTTTGTCCATGGATTCGGGGAAAGGGAATGGGGACGGCGATGAGCAGGAATTGAATAAAACGGGAATACCACACCAGCCAGTTAGACAGAAAAGGCTCTATATTCTATGGGCATGCACGTAAACATTATTCAAAAATGAATATCAAACCTCTCCTCTTTACAATTATCAGACTTCCTTTTATAATTCATGGGCGTTTCGCTAAACCGCGTTGCATTCCATGTTTTTCGTCAGTCTTCTTTCCGTAATGTTCCTTCCCTTTATTTTTCTTTGAAAGATTTTGTTTATTTTATGTTGCTATGTCGTCCTACCTCAGCATTCGATCTGTCAATACCCAAATATTTATTCTGTTCTTAGAAAATGAGTCAGTTGAACAGAAAAGATTTAAGATGGCGTTATCCGACGTTATTTGAAGACCATGCCTTGTCAAACGTAACCAAGTATTTTTAAATTACCATTGACTGACGATAACATTTTCTATTTTAAAAGTTCATTTACTTTATTTTTCTTTTACATGAGGATTCATAATTCATATTACTTAGATTATTCCGTCTACTGTTCTCATCTTCCGTGTTATTTTCACAATATTTCCGTCGATGTTACTGCTGACCTTCTAACATAGCGAACTCGCAAACCTTTCTCAGAACCTGCGCGGAATTCCGGGGGTAACATACTCTCGTACCATCGTATGAATCCTCAGTAATTCGCAATTGTTTGTTTTTTTTAGTGTTGTCCGCACTGAGGATTGAACCGTCAACTTTCAGAAGAGTAACTTACAACTGAATTCCACCAACCATGTATCCACTACGCCACACAACCATGCGTGCTGATTCCAGAGTCCGACAGAAAGATTCGAAAATTCACACCAGCTTCTCATAGATAAAATTCCAT
Source organism: Euprymna scolopes (assembly GCF_053919585.1). Taxonomy (NCBI): domain Eukaryota; kingdom Metazoa; phylum Mollusca; class Cephalopoda; order Sepiida; family Sepiolidae; genus Euprymna; species Euprymna scolopes. The sequence continues at coordinate 161,252,185 of NC_136486.1, forward strand.
CAGCTGTATCTGAAATGATTTCGGCTTAATTGTCGAAAGGTTTCTTTTTCGATTTATATCGCTTCGCCATAGAGCAAGTTGTTAAAAACAGTGGGCAACCTGTAAACATCCAAATATTTCAATGCGACGCTCGATGCATCATACCTGCTAATGTTTGAATGGCCATCCCTCACTTCAGCAGCAGAGTGTGCGAGGGCACCTGATTCTAGCGCACACCATCAACGAGAATTAAAATCATCCTGTCGCAGAGTTTTTCACACCGGCACCATGTCGTGCACTACACAGCACCCAGCAAAAAATGTACTATAGGCGCGATGGCCTCCACAGAAATAAAAAGCAGTATTTTCTGTGTTTTATGTTCAGTTCATCAACGTATCAGAACATGTAGTGACGATATCCATTAAATACATATTTATAATAGTCCAAGACAAGCATTCAATCGACATGTAAACGTAAATATATCTTTACGTGGATTGTTGCCCTTTGCTATTCTTTGTCAGTATACTTTCTTTGAAAATCAAATCTAAAATTGCGCTTAAACCAGGAAAAAACTCAAAGAAAATCGAATTGCCTCCTCCCTTGAGGCTTGCATTTACGAACATCCGTGGGCTTAAAACTAATTTAAATTATGTTGAAGCATTTCTCCTAACAAACACCCCAGATATCTTAGCACTATGTGAGATTAACCTTCACTCCTCCATCCGCTCTAACTACTTTAACATGCCCGGATATCTCCCACTCTGCCGAAAGGACTGACAAACATATGCACGGGCTTGGAATCTACATTCGTAATACACCCCCCTGACTAGAGAAAGAAAACTAGAATGGGACGATCAAGCCTGTATGTGCTTTAGACTTAACATGCAACATAATATTAGTTACTTTTATTTTCTCTACCGCTCTCTCTCGACCCAGTCCTGGACCCTAATAAACAAAGTCTCTGACAGCATAGATACAGCACTTTCCCTCGACACTAGCGCACAAGTCCATGTATTTGGTGACTTCAATGTCCACCACAGCAACTGGCTTGGATTCTCTAATTACACAGACGCAGCTAGTGCCACAAAACATAGCTTCTCTATATCTCATTCCCTATCACAGATTGTTACGTTTCCCACCAGTTTCCCTGACCAGCAAGAACAACACACATCGCTTTTAGATCTGTTTCTGACCACAGTTCCTGATGTTTGTGTTACGAACGCCCACAGCCCATTTAGGAATGCTGATCATGTAGTGATAGTTGAAATCACCCTAAACTCTAAAGCCAAAATGGAAGAGCCATTGCTCAAAACAACGAGATATTATAAAAAGGCTGACTGGGAAGCCATCAGTGATCTCATTAGAGACGCCCCATGGCGAAATATTTTTCTCTTCGTGCTGAACACTGCGTAAATGAGACCACTGAATGGTTCAAAACAGCAATTGAAGCATATGTACCCACGCGGAAATTTTATAGCAAGCCCCACTTTCCCCAATGGTTCACTTCCACATGTGCAGCTGCAATCGCTCAAAGACAGCACGCGTACCACAGATTTAACGGACATAAATCAAAAACCAAAGTGGCAATGTGCCTTGTTTGGGGTGAAAATGTAATAAAGAATCCGATATAAAATATATGAAGATTTTAATATAAATTCATAGATAAAATATTAAACTTTGAAGCAAATACGTATGTTCCCTGGTGGATTGGTGTGATTAACTTCGTTGTTTCGGTGCGATGGATATGCGAGTACGGCTGTCTTTAGCCAAGCATATACGTGTTTGGCTACACTGGTATGTATTAGTCGCATGTATGATTGTGCAGCGGCTAGCTATTTTTATCCCCCCCCAAATCAACAGAGATTAGACCATTCCAGTAATTATCCGGTCCCTGTTGATTTTGCGCTAAAGTTCTGTGCAGTTCTAAGAGGTCCACCCTCCGAAGCCTAGCCCTCTCTCTTTGAGAAGGTGTTAGTTTATTGCTAATCGCTTAAGACGTCCTCGTCGTGGAATGCCGACGGAGCTGCCCCGGCAGGTCATCGTACCTCAACTCGCTGAATTCGCAATCCCACTTTCTGACCCTGATGTCTAGGTTCTTGTAATGGGAGAGAACTAAATAATCCATTGACATGTATGATTGAAAAGCGTAATGACAGAAACATTTATTTAAGGAGTAAGCGACATCTGGATGTTATTGGTTGCCTAACTTATTAGATGTGGTACTTAAGATGGATGTCAAACCTTGTTTTATGCGAATGGTGTATGAAGAATTAAAGGGTGACAAACGAGGTAAAGTCGGTGTCAAATTCCTACTGACATTTCTGGATTTTATCGCTTTTTTGTATTCTGGAATGGAGTCTTAGGAAACAATTTGAAAATAGACGGAGATAATTTTGATTGTGTTATATAATACTAATTTTTATATTTTTATTTGAAATGCTGCGTGGAACTATATGCGAACCATATTAAACATTCAGGTGTTGCAAGGTGAAAATCCGGTTTTCTCTACACCACACTTTCCTCTACCCAAAGCAAAAGGACATACCAACTTGTCGAAAATTCTCCGACACCAAAGTAGATAGATCAGAGTTGGGCCTGGCATAACGGTTGCGAAATTTTGCAAGATCGCAACCCCCAGCTCTGATAAGGAGTCAAGGAACACTAGGCTATAAAACAAAATTTGTGCGCATGTACTCTCGTTATCGGTTACAAAATAACGTTCACTTGAAGAATCCGTCATCTGAACACCTTACACTAATGGAAGCAATCTTTTAAATAGCCAGTAACAGTCATACATAAGCAATCACTTCCATCAGAAGCAGCAGCAGCAGCAGCAGATATCAGTAAGAATTAAACGTCACTAGTTTTGCTCAGGTTTTACTTTCGGAATAATCCTCGTAATACAAAATTAATAGCTGGAGATAAGTAGTTGGATCTTGGTGTGGGCTTTTGATTTAAATTATATCCTTGTTTGAAGGTTTTGCTTTCAATTGCACCGTTTACTGATAGGCAACTATATATAAAAAAAAAAGATCGGCATTCACCCGAAGCAAAATCACAGTCCGAACTTCCGGCATTTTTTTCTTTTTGATAATTTTATACGATAAATGCCTAACTTTAATTGCAGTACTCATGCACTTATGTTACCGTGCTAAAATAACGTTATTGAGAAAGTCATTCTTAAAATGGAGTAAGCGTTTTGTAACTATTCTGTACTTTCACCTAAAAAGTTACAAAAACAAGATATATTGAAACTTCAAACAAAATACAATTTTAAAAATATCACGGTAACCTAAGTGCATAAACATCTTAATTGCTTATACAGGGTAGCCCAAAAAACACGGGCCCCAACTCTAATTAGGACCCGTTTCTTAATGTTTTGTCCAAATGAAATGAAAATTTCGTCATAACTAGTTTATTATATTTAAAACATCGCATCAAAACACTAGGGCCTTTGGCCTTTTTTTCTACGTTCTACAGCATATTTTATAGATGGCCATTCATTTAGTTGTTTTTTGGGTCACCCTGTAGAAATAGAATGTATATTAGTAAATCAAAACTTCGCACGGAAGGAAAAACAAAACCTTTTAACTCAACAACGAAATAATTTGACTGGAACAAGGTTAAATCGTGTTCAAGTGAAGAGACAAAAGTTCTTTAGTCGGTTAAAAGTTGTTCAGAAGTTATCTTAAGTGCTTCAGGGGTCAGATGAAATTAATGCACCCCACGAGCCGATTGGCCAGTATGTTGCCCAATCGCCCAGCATGGTCATAAGTCCTTATCGGTAAATGCCAAATGCTTTTCTATTATGAATAAAAATTGAAGGTGACAGTGATTAACGACACGAACTGATGACCTGGGTGTCCCAAGTTCAAATCCAGTTAGTTGCAAAAAAGTCACTTTCATTTCGGATGTTGGCAACCTTCACGTTATACCTCCCGTAAATGTTATGTAAAAAGGGACAGACCACAGCAAGTAAAAGAGCAAACTAGATAAGTTGAAAATGATATTTGGAAAAAGTTAGAATCGAACCTAATAAGTAAAAAAGTTTTAAAAGAATACATATTGAAACCCTAGGAATGTAGAACAATTGTCATTGTTCTTGCAAATAACTAAATATTATGTCAGAAATAGATATTTAATTTAGGAATGCAATCGAATGTTCGTTCTTTTAGAAATAACTGGATATTAAATATGTCAGTTAAAAGAATGGATAATACGAGTTTAGAAATAATGATGAACAAAATAGATTAAAAACGATACAATTAAGGAATTTCTTTGTTGCCAGAGGCGTGTAGGTGCATGTGCAAATCGCACGTGTAATTTGAAACGTGAGGGAGTCACATTGTTGATCACGTCTCTGAGGTCATCAAGAAAGGAGATTCCCTCGGACACCAACTTAGTGGGAGCTGATGTCCCTGAAAGGCGAAGGAGGAAGGGGAGACCATGTAGTCCTAAAGGCTCGAATCTGACCACTATTATCACCATCATCTATATTTGTCAACTGTTGTTTTTGTCTGTTATTTCAACTGAAAAGGTAAATGTGTTTTTTCTATCATCTTGTAAACGAACTTTGTATAACACCCTACAAGTGTTAACTGCGTCCCTTCCGCCATCATTAAGTAATGACTCTTTCCTCTGATGTAAAAAGAAATGTATCCCGTCATCTGTCAGTTAGAAGAATGTACACATTCGACGATATATACACTCCTCGATATATGTACACCCACACACAATGCGATTCGGCTTCAATATGTCAACACAGCAATATACACTTTCTCGATATATATATAACACAACATAAATACCCGATGTCTTTCTAGAAAGAATTCTGTCTAGAAAAATATGGGGGAAACCAATGCCAACAATAGAATCTCCTGATTAATACGATATGATAATAAATAAAAAACCTATAATAAATACATAAGTATCATTTTGATTGTAATTGGTAGTTTTTTTTTTTCACATAGAGCACTTCTGGGGATGATAAGCAACCTGAACGATTATTATAATTGATTATTATGATGATTATGATCGTTGTTGATGTTTGGAAAATAGAATGTTAGAAATATGTATGGAGACGAAAAATATTTTACAGAAATGTGTTAATGGCAGAGAAATGTAAACTACGTGACAAAAATGGACCCGCTGATTTGTGTCTTTGGTTACTGGAGTTAATGATGTAATGAGATAGCTTAGATACACATACAGTTTGAGTTAGAGTTGATACTCAAAGAGAAGAGCTGGACAAGAGCACGGAAGATATCGTCTCCGCGCTGGAAGGCAGGAGAAACGCCATTTCAGCATAATGTAGGAATCCAAGACTGTTACACACTACGAAACACCAATAAAGTTATTAAATATCCAACCTATCGTTGGTTTCCTTCGGGGGGAGATGAACTTGGATAATGACTAAAGACGACGACAACGAAGAGGGGTATGTTTTTTGCCTGTGCGTAACACAAACACAAACTGATGTTAATGAACTGTTTTATTATATGCATTGCACACACACATACACACTACCCAAGATAAATGCTTTCCACGCACATTGACCATGATAGACGCATGTAAAGATACAAGCACACACATAGTATATATATAGAAATACGAAACAGTCGAGTTTACAGCATTTCCGGTTACTACATCTCTGAACTACATCCGTTTTGTATACTAATGGTTTGGTCATCATTTGTTTGATAGATTATCTTTAACGCACAGGTGAACCCATCCATACACTTAACTAAAGTTCCTGATCAAGGTGAACCAGAGTGTAATATTAACTAACGATAAACTCTACGGCTTCTAAATTGGTGTCACACCACTGGATGTAGTTTAAAATAATACAGATCAGCTTGAACGCTAACTCAACGGTATTGAAAAACAAGAATCTAATGCTACTTAACTATTGATACCACCGTCTACCTTGTGAAAGGTCACATACAGCTTAGGATGAGTACTGCTACTACAGCTAGAGAGACGTTGATCAAAAGAACTGTCAAAATCGAATGAAACATAATAGAGGATGATCTCTGCTGTTTCTCACAGCTTTTTGACAACATAAGAGCCGTGGCTTGTCTATTCTATCTTTATTTATCATGGAATGGACTCGACTGAGCTCTAATTCGTTTGTTCTCATAAGGCATTCAAAGCAAAACTAGTCTTAATACCAAAACAAAAAAAAGTTCCCTTCTTCCAGGTGCTTAGCATAAGGCGAAATGTTCACGAAGGCAGCTTTTTTGCAAGGGCTTCGCTACAGATTTCAAAATGGTTGTCTTCATATCCAATGAGAACAGATTCTTGAAAACAAAAGTATTAAAACCGTATCCACTCCATAAACCATTCTTATTTCCGAGAGGTCAAAATTGAAAATTGGTACGTAGGGACTGTCCGATTTTTATCTTTTTGTCAACTGTTTCAGGAATGCGCATGCGTGAATCGTTCACATGACCGTACTTATGCTAAGAATAAGTAGGGTTGAAAACACTTTTTAAAGAACGTGTCAAGTTGGCCTAATGCTTATCGTATTTGACTCACCGTCTTTAGTGTTTGGTTTCGATCTTAGCACGAGTATCTTATTTACAAGTAAACCGTTTAAAAAAACAATACTCTCATGCATATGTCTCAGTTTCTTTTTTTTGTTTTTTGTTATTTTACTTCATTTTCCAAAGAATTTGACGTTATATTTAATACTTACGGTATTTCTGTTTATAATAAAGTCTGCATTAATTGAAATACAATATTTATGCGTATTTTACAACCGGGCAACGCTAGTTATTCCATAGTATTAATTTTTGTCTTCGAGTGGATCTTGGTTTTGATAATTGGGAAGCGATTCAGAAGAAATATACTTTTATGGTTGTAGTTATGCACCTCAGTTTTCTTCTCGGCTTTCTATGTTTATGATGTATATTTTGGTCTCGACGCTTTCATTCTTAGTTTTGACTAATTTAAGAAAACACTTTCTTTGCAACTTCCATCGAATTAAAAACTTATCCTCCAGTGGCTCTTGGTCTTCATAATTGCAATTTCAATTTCTCCTTAGACATTTTTACTATCGCTATATGAAAGCATGTTCTGTTGCCTGTTCATTTTTTTTTTCTTCGAACTAATTCTCCTTCCCTAGCAAACATTCGCCAAATTTCCACATCCTCTTGTTCGTTTCTCTCAAATAACCCTGCCGTTCTTTTAGAAGAATCGCAAGAATCGCCACTGGAAAGTCGCCTATATCGTAATCTCAGGAGTGATGAATGCCAATTGAAGATAGCAATGCGCCCACGTTTGCGTTCGTTGTCGTCATCACAATTTATCGGTCAATACACCGGCGGATGACATACAATGGTCCACATCAGATGGAACAATACCCCCCCCCCCCTGTTATTCATTCATTCAGACCGACAGCGATGAACAAAAATGTTATTTTTATTTTGTTTTTCTGGGAGAGAAGAGTTAACAAAAAGAAAACATTTAATAAGACACGAATAAACTCTAATCAGCGAAATTGTTTATCTTGTTTTTATTTCAACCATTGTAGATTTCAACTACGCGAATGATGGAAAATAAAAGGAATCAGTCAAGATTTTCAGGTGCTTGTGCAGTTTACAAACCGTGCTATTTCGTACGGTTTACAAGTTAAATTCAATTTTTGGTACTCATGCACTTATTGATCTGTGCTGAAATAACGTTATTATTCAAAAAGCCATTCTTAACATGGTTAGGGGAGGGTGTTTTGTATCTATTCTGCACTTTAACCTTACAATTGAATAAAAACACATAAAACTTTAATTAAACTTGGAAATACGATTTTCCAAATAGCGCGGATCAGTAAGTACATTAGCATCCGAGTTTTTCAAGGAAAATGCTCCGAACAAGCCATGAAGACACTTGATGTAAGGAGCTAAAAAATACTACTTTAAGGTAAGAAAAATAGCCAACGATAAGTGTTGGATGGAATAGATTCTGCCCCCCAAAACAGAAATGTTTCCCTCTTTGTCAGAAACATCGATTCTGGAATACGAGAACTAAAGAATAAATGAGGGAAGCCAGAGTTACGAGGCCGCGGAAAGTGAACTAACGATCCACTTTCTATCTTTTGCTCATTAAATTGTTTTGTGAAATTTCGATTGAATTGAAACAAGAAAATTGTGTGAATTTGCTTTTTTCCATCTTGTATTCAACTTTCTGAAAAAACAATTGTTTCAAAACGATTGTAATTTAAATGATTAGATCGAGCGAAAAACGCCGTTTTAAATGATATATAAAGTAAAGGTATTATATCGAAAACTTGTTTGAAAATACATCATTTTAAATCGAAATCCCGCAAGAATTTTTTTTTCAACGTAATAACAATATTGACTACGAAAAATATCTGGTCAAGTGCACTGGTGAACCACTCGAAGACACCTTTAAGAAGTTGATTACGGGAGGTTGAAAAAAAAATAAAATGCTTTTCGGAATAAACACCCAAAACTGCCCCATGTTAAGAACGGCTTTCGGAACGGCTTTGCAAGTTGGACAACCAGTGCACATCGACCGTCTTCGGATGGTTCTCCAGTGCACTTTTACTAAAAAATATATACCAGAATGATTCATATTGACCTGAATGTAAGCGAAAAATAAATAGTAAGGATCCTAACAATGATCCAAAGAAAAACAATAAAAAATTGTAATGATTCAAGGTTATTATTTAAAAAGCCATTCTTAACATGGGGAGGGGAGTGTGTTTTGTACATATTCTGTACTTTAACCTTACAATTGAATAAAAAAAAAACATAAAACTTTAATTAAACCTGGAAATATGATTTTAAAAAAAAATAGCGCGGATCACACTCTGCATTAGCACCCAAAATGTTTTTGTAATATCGTTACATGTACTAGATTCTTAGATTGCTGAAAATGCAAGAATCAGTCCTAAGTGACAATCATCTGAAAGTTAAGTTCAATTCTCCGTTCAGTACATTAAAAATATTACTCAGGAATTAAACTCGGTTTATGCTTGATAAAATAACAGACCAACGAATTAAATTTCATAAAGATTCCGAAGTTCAGTACAACGCAGCCGAAGGTTGGAGGTTACATCGGGCGAGAGGTTGTGAGAATAACATCTGAGATGAAAACAGTAGCCCGTGTAATCCAAATAATACAACAAAGAAATTGAACAAGAATAATATGTTTAATCCATCATACAAGGTGACGCCATGTTTGAAAATCCATTTCCTTCTATCTTATTGATTTATTTCTTTGAATTCATCGCCATTTTATTTTGACAACTGCCACTGGTGGATCGCATACGCTCCTTTCGTTCGTTACTCGATTGAAAGTTCGTATTTATCTTGTCCATTTGGTGAGGAAATTGAATTAAAACAGGCAGAAGATTTAAATAATTTTCTTTCTCACGACAGATTTTCACGCCACGTCTTCTTCATTAACGCCTTTTATTCTAAGATTTTGTTTCCTTAGAAAAATATTACTACCTCGTTTGTCCAAGGTATTGCAATTGCTTCGAGTTCCTTGGCGCTCGTAAGGTTCGTAACAAACACTCTTTTCACCTCATTTCTCTACAGGATTAAGTATTTTCAAACACCGAGGAGCTAGATTAAAAAATGGATTTCATTCGTACTGTCCCACCCCTCTGGTCCATTAGTTAGTGACGTTTTTGGTACTAGTACACTTATTGATCCGTGATGAAATAACGTTATTTAGAAAGCCATTCTTATAATGGGGATGGGCTGTGCCTATTCTGTACTTTAAGCTTACAATTTCATAAAAATAGACATCATAAAACATTAAAATACTATTTAAAAAAAAATAGCGCAAATCAATAAGTGTACTAGCATCACGTCTTTTTGATGTTTTGATATTTTTATTGCTAGAGACGCATATCGGGCGAAAAATTGCAAATTAAAATTTACGAAACACACCGATAATGGCCGAGCCAGTGTCGAATAAATCGTCGATCAGTGAAGACATTAAATAAAACTTTTTCATCTTAACTCTGAAGATCATTTGCCTCCTCAGCGTAAAACGTTTTTTGAAGATTTTCTGTCTACAATAATTTTATTATATAACAACATAACACCAGAGAATTACCACTTGTGGTTCAAAATGTGTTCAGCATAAAGTGGTTCAGCACGAAAATCTATTGCCGCTATTATGCGTTCTCGATAGGAGCTTTATTAGTATTCTTATATTTGGACAAAACAAGGTATTTTTTTATTAAATTGTTAGGCGAAGGTAGAAACTATTTTAGATAACTCCCTTTCCGTGTTACGAATAGTTTTCTAAATAATATCACTAAAAATTCATTAAAAGGAGGGGGTTTTGTTAAAGAAATTTGGTTAACTCCAAAAATGCAGTCTCCAAAATTAAGACGTCGGAAGTGGGGATTGCTAAACTAAAACATGGAACGGAAGGGGTAAAATTTTACTTTAAGGCCCGTCTCACGTTCGTATAGAAGAAAATGTTTTTTTTGTAGATTCCAGTGTGCTGAAAAAGAATATGAAAACCGTTTCCGTCGGAAATTTACCGTTTGCATGGTATGAACCTCGGAATGCTGGAAGTACGCGCGAGCGCGCGGAAACATAAGCGAGCTTTTTTAATGGCGGAATCGCGCGCGCACTCGCGTACCTGACGGCCTTTTCATAGAGCAATGTAATGTTTGGCGGAAAATTTCAAAGTAGATGAAAAACCAAGAAAAATAAAACAACTTTGCGGGGGAGGGGGATGTCGGAAATACCCTTTTTTTGTGGCGGACAAATCAGTTTTTTTTTTTGTTTTTTTTTGAGGGGGGGTGAAGTTGGAATATCATTAATAATCTCGGAAAGACTTTTTTTTTTTTTTCAAAACAATTCTTTTTCTTTAGTGGCGGACAAATTACTTTTTTTTGGGGGGGAGGGGGGATAAGTCGGAATCAGAATGATAAAAAATGTCAAAATGACACTTACATTATCTCCGTTGTTGGCAAATGTTCCTTGGCGCGTGTAACCGGTGGCTGCTGGGTGGGTGCTATAAACAAATATAACTTCCGGCGCAAATTAAACCCCACACCCCCACCCACCCCAATATATACGCGGAAGAATATCAATGAAAGAATTTTTCGAAATTTTTGAAATTATTATATTCTAAAATATATTATAGCACTTTTTGGGTGGAAAATTTAAAATTAGCTGAAAAAGAAATAAAACAAGAAAAGGAAAGCACTCGAAGTTGGAGTAGGGAGGGGGGGTAATTTATCTTTTTTTTTTTTTTTTTTTTTTTTTTTTTTACCTGGAACATAGAATTTTCAAATTTTCAAAAAGTAACGCACCGACATTTACCAATTAGAACACCATTTAACATTTTCCGAAGATTTTACTGTGTACATTGGGGGCGCGAGCGGGCGGGGGGGGCGGATGTGATGTTGGGGCGCGCGTACCAAGAACTGTTTTGAAAAAAAAAAAAAAAAAAATGTCTTTCCGAGATTATTAATGATATTCCAACTTCACCCCCCCCCCTAAAAAAAAACTGATTTGTCCGCCACAAAAAAGGGTCTTTCCGACATCCCCCTCCCCCGCAAAGTTGTTTTATTTTTCTTGTTTTTCATCTACTTTGAAATTTTCCGCCAAACATTACATTGCTCTATGAAAAGGCCGTCAGGAAAATTTCAGTGGAAAATTTCTCCACTGAAAGGTAGAGGTTAACAAGGATTTTGCAACAATGGTTTGTTGCGACCTGTGACTAGGTAAAAATTGTAGAACCTTGTCGGTCTGGTAATAAGGGTAACGATTCAATTTCCTTCAACTCCAATCCCAAACTGAAATCACCACCAAAATTCAGTTCACTCCACCCCTCTTATAATCCAGTTAGCCAATCAAATAAGTTAAATGTAACATCTACCAATATAAAAAGAGGCATCGCCCACACAAAAGGTTTTTGCTGCCACTCTTCCTGAGAGTCGCAGGTAAGTGCTTCAAGTCTTCTCAACACCCTCCCACTCAACAGAAAACAAAATCAATTGTTATTGATTTTGTAAAGCCTTCTCAATATACATATTCCTCATTCTTGATCCCCAGAGCAGTGGTGACAAACCCAATCCTTTTCATCTGGCGGAGCTGCACTGATCCCAACGCATCTAAAATGGAACCAGTTATCACATTGATCACAGCAGATCATGGCCGATCCGTCATCAGGTTTATTACATCCGGGACAAATCCAAACCTGCTCACTCTCCTGTACTAAAGTGGGTTCCTCAAAACTGGTTTCTGACCAAGAAATTCCTTCTATGGACTCCCAGTCATCATAACTAGGTTCCGGACCATCCTCTTGTGGTTCATATTCCGCATGTAGTTCTAGCGGATATAGATGTTTAAGAGAATATGTTCTCACACTCCCATCACCCCGTCGTATCTGTGCCGACCGTACCATACCATCGTCTCCCGGAAACAATTCTTCTACTCTCCCCAATGCCCAGAAGGGTCGAGACTTGTTTGGAAGTTTTATCGTCACAATATCTCCAGGTCGTACCTTATTAGATATAGTTGGATAACGATCTTGTTTACGTTCTCGAAGAGAGAGTAAGTAATCCTCGTTCCATATCCGTTTAAACTCCTTGAGCAGCTCATCCCGGTTCCTCAAAGATTCCAACAATATCTGTCTGGACGGCAGTTCCCCTTCATTAATTGGTTGAATCTCCATTCTAAGAAGAAGTCCAGGGTTTTGATCTGGGCGCAGGAAGTGATTGGGCGTAATTACCTCCAATCCAGAGTCATTCGAACTCACATAGGTTAACGGTCTATTGTTCACTGCCCGTTGGACATCTGAAATGGCTGTCCACAACTCAGATTGACTGTAAATAGACCTTCCAACAGTTTTATAGAGGCATTCCTTTAATGTTTTAATCATGCGTTCCCAAACTCCTCCATACCAAGCCGAATGAAGAGGGATCTTAACATGCTTTATATTATACTGCCCAAATTTTTCATCAAATTCGGAAGAAGTTAGGGCCTGATTTAGTAAACTAACTCCAGCAAGAAATGACTTTGCATTGTCACTATATATGTGAGAAGGCAAGCCCCACATGTTTGAAAACCTGATGAAGGCCAGTATAAATGTGTGTACTGTCATGTCCTCAACCAGTTCTAAATGCACCGCTCTGATTTCCAAGCACGTAAATATGAGAATGTAAACCTTAGATTGAAGATTTTGGTTTTGAACCCACAGGTGTCCTGTATAATCTATCCCTGTATGTAAGAATGGCCTTATCAGATTTACTCTATGTTTAGGCAGGTCTGTCATCTTAGGATACGGAAAATGTATCGAGTTGATTTTCTGACAAATAAAGCAGTCCTTCAATATTCCCTTCACAGCCTGTCTGCCTTGAGGTATCCAAAATCCTGACATCCTGATTCTACTAAGTGTAGCCGGCACACCCAAGTGTTTAGCCCTCTCATGCTGATCCTTCACAATTAGATTAGTCAAGGGATGATTCTTCCCGAGCAATACAGGGTTTAAAACCTCATATTGTAGAGTAAAATTTTTTTTGATCCTGCCTCTGGAGCGGACGACACCAGACTTGTCCAGAAATAGGTTTAACTGACTCACAAGGTTCGGAATGGGTTTATCATGAGGTGCACGTAAAAACTTCAATTCAAGGGGAAATGCCTGTTGTTGCATTGTCTTGAACAAGTAGTCAGCAGCAGCCTGTTTATAGTCCAGTTCCTTGCCCCTTGCTTTGGATATAAATTCGAAGACTCTGGAGACCACACGTAGAAGTTTGTTAAAACACGAAAATCTGTCAAAGGCGACGATAGGCTGAGACCAGCTCTCATTACAGGTGTAGAACAGGTTCGTACGAACTATTTGCTGGTTGTCTGCACTAAGACAATCCAAAGTACTATCAGGCCAACAGACAGTTCCACCAGACAACCAGTTTGGTCCAGCACTCCAAAAAGAGAAATTTTCCTTAAATTTAGCTGCTGTCAGTCCCCTAGTCATTAGGTCCGCAGGGTTCTGATTGGAAGGCACATATTTATACCTGATAGCAAGGTTGTAATTTGCAAGTATCACTTCTTCCATCTGTGTCACATCCTTGAGGCGATTCTTCGTGAAAATGTTTTTATGGCTCGTCTGCTTGGACATCAGCCAAGTGAGTACAATTTGGGCATCTACAGCCAAATACAAACTTCCAAATTTCGTTCCTTGATAGGCTCTCAAGATATTACTAAGACATTTAATTGCCAAAAAAACTGCTAATAGTTCCAGCGTTGGCAAGGTTTTAGCTTTTAATGGTGCCACCTTTGCTTTAGCAAAAATCAGAGAAGATATACCTCCCTGAACTGCATATACAGAAAACCCATATGCCTTTTTTGAGGCATCTGTGAATATGTACAAATCCGCAACAGTATCGCTATCAAGTACCTGTCTTCTAAACGATAACGAATGAAGTACCGACAAATCACTAGCTAGTAATCTCCACCTTTCCTGCATTTCCTTTGGAATGGGATCATCCCAATCAATATTAGCCTTCCACATTTCTCCCACCAATATGCGACTTTGAATGGTGACTGGGAGACATAAAGACAATGGGTCAAATACACTGGATGCGGCTGATAGTATTTGACGTTTTGTTGCTAAGTTGGGGTCACAAGTTCGCTGGACTAGGCTGATGGAGTCCGACTCTGGGTCATATCTGTAACCCAGAACCTTTTCCCATGGACAACTGTGAGTTGTCAAAGTCTCATCCTTCCTCATCAATTCCTGTAGCTTTGGGCAATTGGTGTTACATGATCGAAGATCAAATCCTCCTTTCTTCAATCTTGACTTTATTTCATGATATAGTTTTCTCAACACACCTTCCGAATTATTCGTACTGACCAGATTGTCAACATAAAAATTTGAATTCAACAGTTTGGTGCAATCATCAACTGGAAATCTCGATGCATGATACTTCAATATGCAGTTCAATATAAAAGGGCTTGCGTTAAAGCCGAAGATGATGGTCGTATAACGGTAACATACCAGATGATCATCCCGTTTTAGAAAGAAGCAAAACTTATTTCTATCAGACTCCTTTGATAATCTAATCATCAGAAATGCCTTCCTGATGTCGCCCAATAATGTATATCTATTAGTCCGAAAGAGTAGAGTTAGATTTAACATGTTTCCGGTTAAATTTACCCCTGGGTATGCAGCCTCGTTTAAGGATACTCCTCCCTTGACCTTCAATGAACAGTTGAAGACTGGTCGCATTTTAGTAGTTGCTATGCTATCGGATTTAAAGACTGGTCGATGAGGGATCCAAACATGTTTATGGAACTGTTTAGGTGAACAATGAAAGGGTTCTATTATGCCCTCTGCCTCTTGTTCGGCAAAAACCTCTAAATATTCCTCATAGAGGCCCTTCATTTCCAGAGTGTGTACCACCCTATCTAACACCTTGAGGGCTACTTGGTGATTAGAGCGCACCCGAGCTAATTTATCAGTGTGCCACGGTAACTGCACCCAGTACCGTCCCTCCTTAAACTCTATATTTCTCATAAACTCCTCTACCTTCTGGGCATCATAGTCGGACAAGGTATCATTCTCTGATAGCCCCAAAGACTCCACACTGTAAATCCACTCCAGACCTCTTTCTACAGTACTGTCCTCAAAAGTTTCTTTATAGGGGTCCGAATAAGAAGAACACACGTCAAGAACACTATTAACAATGGAGGTCGGACACTTAACAGTTCTCATGACTTCTCCATAAACTGGAACCTTGCGTTGGATCGTTTTAATTTGGTGAGGAAACATGAAATTCCTGGGATCCCCAAAAGGTATCACTCCTCGTGGGGAAAGCCAAGCTTTCCCATTCATACATTTTATCATTTGTAGGGGTTCCATAAATTGTAACAGGTCTACCCCTATTAACCCTTCCAAAGTTATATTGGCATTTCTTCCTAAATCTGTATCCAGGGTGTAATCCAATTTCGTAAGGTTCTCGACCACAATCGGCAAATGCTCCACTGTATGAATGATGTCTAATTCCTTGTCAATAAGGATAGGTAGCTGCCGCTTTACCCCTGGCGTCAACTCCACTGTTGTGGTAAGTCGCTGAAAATTGCAGGTTTTCCTTCCTAGAAACGTCACAATCTCAAGGTTTACCTCTGAGACAGATCTTGGGTCACAAGCCAGATCCTGCAAAATTCTTCCACTAAAGTACGAATTTTGACTGCCTGTGTCTATCAAACATCGCAGCTTCACAGCTTTGTCCCCTCTTTGTAGTACGATGGTAGTAATCGGCAAAATACACTGCTGCTCACCCAAACTGGTATTGATACATTCATTTGTTGATGTATATGGCATAGGGCACATGATTGCGGTATGGTCCTGGGCTGAACATCGCTCACAATTGCCCTTAGGGCTTCTTTTACAGGGACACGAATCACTGAAATGATTGTTACTTGTGCACCTATAACATAGTCCGAGTTCTCGACAACGACGCCATCTTTGAGGAAACGTATGGTATTCTTCACAAACTTGAGTGGAATGACCATCCCTCAAACAAAGGTTGCAGGTTTTATGCCTCTCCTGGATATGGAAGTTCTCCAATGTTGGTGTTGTTGTCTCCGGTTTTCTGTCTGGATGAATGTATCTACGAGAGCTACCATAATCCAAATCTCTCTGGTTTGCTTCAGGGAGTGCAGCCTTCCAGGATTTTAAGATCCTGATGCCCGTATCTAAAATAGAAGTTAAAGATGGATGCGGTGCCCCTACAGACCTCACTAATTCTTCCTTAAGACGGTTGGGCAGTCTTTGGAACAGTATATGAGCCGCTAATGCCCCTCCGCCTGAATTTCTTTCCATAAATCCATATCCCAACATAGAGTCCAATTCCGACAACTCGTATTTAACCTGAGACAAATAGTTTTTAAGGTATTCAATATCATACCTGCCTCGGGTGGACAGTTTGAATAGGCTAGAGAATATCTCCTCTCTAATGCCCTCTTCATCCCAATAATTATCCTTAAGAATTTTTATTGCGGCATCATAATTATTGGATGTCTCCTCTAGATGATGTATTAGCCGAAACGGACGTCCCGTAACACAAGTCTTGAGGTAGGTTAATTTTTCTCTCCTTGATTTTAATCCCGAAGTGCAATAGTCAAATCTAGTGAGAAAATCTCTCAATGCAAATTTGTTCTCAAAGTCCAGGCCATCAAAACTAGGGCATTTGACCTTAGGCCTAAACATAGAGGTGTCAACTTGAGATGGCTGCATTACATTTGGGAGCATGAAGGGAGGAGAATCATCCTTGTGAACCTCTGCAGTTAAGTTTTGTAAATCTCTTTTCACCTCCTCTTTGAATTTGATAAGGTCATAAGCATGCGGTGCCACCCTATCTCTAGGAAGGAATTTAACCAAGTTTTCCTGAACTTGGTCTACTTTAGAAAGCCACTCGTTTATGTTGTCTGTGGTGTTCTTCAAGGCACATGCATCCACTGCGACTCTTTTCTTTAATTTTTCTAATGTGTATCCGATAATGTTTTTATATCTTTCCTCCGTATCCAAAAGGGCCTCAAGAAGGTGATCCGGTTTTTCTTGCATTCCTAAGGAATCCTCAAGGGAAGACATTTGTTCCGCGGCCATAATAATAAAAAAATAACAGAAGAAAAAAAGGGGAGAAAAAATGCACAAGGTCTGCAGATCAGTGTTGCAAAGTGTGGAAAATTTCTCCACTGAAAGGTAGAGGTTAACAAGGATTTTGCAACAATGGTTTGTTGCGACCTGTGACTAGGTAAAAATTGTAGAACCTTGTCGGTCTGGTAATAAGGGTAACGATTCAATTTCCTTCAACTCCAATCCCAAACTGAAATCACCACCAAAATTCAGTTCACTCCACCCCTCTTATAATCCAGTTAGCCAATCAAATAAGTTAAATGTAACATCTACCAATATAAAAAGAGGCATCGCCCACACAAAAGGTTTTTGCTGCCACTCTTCCTGAGAGTCGCAGGTAAGTGCTTCAAGTCTTCTCAACACATCCTATTCTCAATACTTATCGAAGACATTTCGACACAAAACCTATCTAAGAACACTGCCATGCACATAAAGTACCTTTGTGTGAAATTTTATAAAAATCAACCCAGTCGTTTTCGAGTCCATAGGAAACGAACTCACAGAGACGCACACAGTTCCTTTTATATAATAGTCACCAATCATGCAATAATGTTATGTTTTACTAGTATTTTGTTTAATTTTCAATTTTTAAGCGATTATCGAGACTCGCCAGATAATCATCTTAAGTAAATAAACGCTTCAAAATAAATACACAAAACCCTTTTCCGGGTAAGTAGAAGAGTAACTCAACTTCCCTTTGGTTACATTTGTTATTTGATCACTTGTTTTGTTGGCTATACTGGAATGTGCCCCTTCATCGTCGTCGATTGCAGATTATTTTATTGCTGTCAGAGACTGCGTTGATTTGGTCTTTACTGTTTGCGATTTGCGCCCGACTTGGGTAAGTCACCACTAATATGAAATGGTATGTTTTTTTCTTCAAGAAAAAAATTTAGTATCACTTAGCATAGTAATCGTTCAAATATTTTTTAATAGTTTACTTTGCAGCTAATTAATTAATCGTAGTTATTTTGATTAATAATTGTAATTATCTCTAAATTACTATCGCGTTACATTTTTAAATAAAACTTTAATTCATAATGGTTTATTTATTGAATCTAAAGATACCTTAATCATTTCATAGAATTACTCCCATCCACAATCGATTGGTTTTAAGAAACCAAAGAATACACTTCATTAACCAAAACCGTGTTGCACTTGAGGTTAGCGGTTAAGTTATTTAAGTCCACTTGATGCTTCAAAACGCAATATCACTTGATTGAAGACGGGAGTGATTCTATAAAAGTTAGCATGATTTTATTTATTTGATAAAATTTGTTACCTTTATGAAACTTAGACAAATCGTTTTCATTCATTAAAATAAGAATTGCGTGCTCTTCCAAAACACTTATCGGCAATACGGCATATTCATTCATTTTAATAATCGAAGTGACGGAAGTAAACGGTTACAGCCAATTTCGCGTCGCCTAAAAGAAAAAGTTCCGAATTATTGTTGGTTTCTTATCAATATTAATTTTAAATCTAATATATAAACGGCTATGTCTATCTCCATATTTTCAAACTATCTCCTCCGAAACTAGAAGTCGCAGAGTGGCGTTACGGGCCTCAAATGATTGGATTTTTGGTGCTAGTGCAGAGAGTGATCCGCGCTATTTTTTAAATCGTATTTCCAAGTTTAATTAAAGTTTGATTTTTTTTTATTCAATTGTAAGGTTGAAGTATTGAATAGGTACAAAACACCCTCCCCTCCTCATGTTAAGAATGGCTTTTTAAATAATAACGTTATTTACGCTCGGATCACTCTCTGCACTAGTACCGGATTTTTTATGGGTCGTTATTTAACAGGTCTTTAGCCAGTTAAAATTGTTTTTAAATGGGTTAAAAATGGGACAAAATTGCAAAAACTTGTTAAACATTTTGTACATTCATCTTAGTTTATATGCGTTGGTATAGAGGTAACGTTGCCAGCTTTAAATGCTACAGTTTCAGTTTCGATTCTAGCTGATGGCACCTAAATACTTTTTTTTTTTACTTTTGAAATCATGCTTATAATATATACGATATCTAGACAAATTAAAATATCATATTTAAGCGTATTTTATACTCGGGAAACTCAGCCCCCCCCCCTGCGCGTGTATAATAAAAAATATCCGTAGACATTTTTATGTTTTACCTTTATGACTGCACCAAAAGTAATATTTTTAATGTTTTAGATATATCTTTGAAATTAGGCAATTTTTTACTTTTTTTCCACCTTAACACTCCTTTAAAATGACGACTTTTAAAGCTTTTCGGGTATGCTGAAAACGAATATCATTCAAATTTTGGACAGACAAGTAGTTTTCTTGATAGTAAGGCATTTTTTTCCCAATCTATTAATAAATGCCAGTGGCATTTGCCATTCTTAATACGCGGAGGACGATGGTGTTTTGTAATACACATTAGTATTTTTTCAGTTGCAAAAAAAAAAAACATGGTCCTCAGTAAAAACGATGGATTAGATTGATAAAGATTTTAGTATCCAGAAAACTACTTGTCTGACTCGAATGTAAATATTCGTTTCTAGCATACCCGAAATATATAGTCTATATAGTCGTCAAGTTAATGCTGAATACTGAGGTGGAAAGAAAGTTTTGAAAAAATATATTTTTATTTACAGACAAATTGTCTCAGAAATGAATGTTTAAGAGTTCCAAAATATTTGGAAAATATAGGTACTGGTGCAGAAAGTGATCCAAACATAAATAATAACGTTATTATTTAAAAAGCCATTCTTAACATGGGGAGGGTGTTTTGTATCTTTAACCTTACAATTGAATAAAAACAAACTTTAAACGTGGAAATACGATTTAAAAATTAGCGCGGATCACTCTCTGCACTAGTACCAAAAAAGGATATGCGATATATTCAGAAAGATTAACCGATGTTCTTATTTTTTTAAAGTCAATACTTAAGAAACCAACGATATTTTAAACCTGTTCTCAAGGTACACGACATATGCTGTAACCATTTACTTCCGACATTTCTGGTACTTAGCGGTTATTAGAAATAAGTCAATGTGCTGCGTTGCCCACTTATAATTGGGAGGCTACGTTTCCAACAAATAAAAGGCAGCAAAGATTGTGCATAAAGTCATTCGAATTTTCTGGTTATAAACAATTCATTAAAAAAAAATTCAAGACGTTATTGTCACTAGAAATTCCGTTTAAAAGGGTTTTTTATGTTCACATGGATGGCGTAATAAAATAACAGCCAATTTCGTTAAAGAAAAAAGACCTCAGTTTTATTTCGTCTGATGATTATTATTTAAGTTATTTTATCGGTACTTATGCACTTTTGTTACTGTGCTAAAATAACATTTTGAAAGCCATTCTTAACATGGGGAGGAGAGGGTGTTTTGTAACTTCTGTGCTTCCACCTAACAATTTAATAAAAAGATCGTGAAACTTGAATTTAATCTAAAGAAAAAAGAAACTATTTAAAAATAGCGTGGTAACAAAAGTGTACAACTACCATTTTGTCTTATCGATTTAGTTTTGCTTCGTCGATTAGTTTTGTTTTTATAATTTTAAAGTAATTCTTTAAAATTATAAAAACAAAACTAATCGATGGAGTAAAACTAAATCGATAAGACAAAATAGTTGTGCACTTTCGTTACCACGCTAATTGCGAAGAGATAGCGAGAAGCCAGCTAGTTGAAAAATTACAAGTCTTAATGAAATACAATAGAACCTCGGGATACAGCATTAAAAATTAGGGTACTCATGCAGAGAGTGATCCGTGCTGAAATAATAAAGTTATTTAATAAGCCATTCTTAACATGGGGAGGGGAGGGGGTTTTATACCTATTCTTTACTTTAACCTTACTATTGAATAAAAAAACAAAACTTTAATTAAACGTAGAAATACGATTTAAAAAATAGCGCGGATCACTCTCTGCATTAGCACCAAAATTAGTAACAAAATACAGTACAGTATATAATACACATGTATATAATCAAATAACAAATAACACCGTAAGGCGGGGCAAATACCATAACAAGAAACCGCGAAAACATCTTATTCCACATCGTAATCAGAAAAAACGCGTATCCTCGGGCCATTGTACTACATATTGCTGTACTAAAATCCACCCGTTCGAATCAGTTTATAGAAATTCATTTAAGTCTGTAATACCACATAGTAATTCAAAATCAAATCAAAAAGAACTACTGATTCTATTAAACAATTATATTTGCAGTGCAGTAATAGCTTTGGAGTTTGATATACATTAGTCAATGCATATTTACTTATTGATAAAAATATAATTGGCCCTTTCATTAATATTATGTAACTAGCTGATGTCACAAAAACTACAATGTCTACCGTTTGATTCCATTCAAATTCTGTAGAAGCACCCCTTCTTTTGGTTACGCATATTTGTTTTACGTTAAAGAATTGTTCAGTTACATTTTGAAAGATCGAGACGTTTTGATTTTAATGGCGTTTATTTTTCGGTGTTTATGCAGAAAAGATACTGGGTATTTATTTGCTCCCCCACCGAGCAAATTAGGCACGAGGCCGATTTTTCATGTGAGGAGTGAAGGGAAAATGGGGACTAACTCCCCGGGGAGTAGGGAAGCTGGACAGTGACAATTGGTATGAAGGGTTTCCCTTAGATTGAACAAGGTCTTATATGTGGGGTTTCCCCCACATATGGTCTTTGCTTGTAGTCTCTGTCGGACAGATACTACACTTTGATCTTGGCCAGAAGGCCACGAAGGTGGCCTATTCGCGACCAAATCCCGGTCTGAAGGCCAAGAAAAGATACGATGGGTGCGATCTTTTTATATTTTCAAGTCGTACGATATCTTTTGTTTGTTAAATGGTTACAGAATAGTCACAACCCCCTTTCCTTTCTTATGTTAAGAATGCGTTTCTAAATACAGTAGAACCCCAGGATATGGCATTAATCCGTTCCAGGGTTCGGATCATAAGGTGAAATCAGCGCATGACGGGGCCTAAGCAAAATTTAATCCAATACATATTAAAAATTAGTAACAAATACAATACAGTGTATAATACACATGTATATAATCAACTTACATTATAAATAACACCGTAAGCCGGGAAAAATACCGTAACCAGGGGCCGGAAAAACCTCGTTATTCCATATCGTAACCTGAAAAAAACGTATCCTAGGGCCACCGTATCCCAGGGTTCTACTCTAAAAACAATATTTCAGTCCGGTACCTTCTTTGTATAAACACGATATTTGCATTAAAAGATGAATTACAAGTTTTCAGCAAGAGAAAAAAAAAACTTTCACTTTCATCAGACTATGAAAAATCAATGTTGAAATAAAAATAAAGCATTGCAATTGTCAACGGCTTAAATAAAACTTGTAAAAATCGTGATTGAATTTAGTATAAACAATTGCTTCAGAAACATTGAGTTTAATAATTCTGCGACTGCAATGTAAAGAGATTAGTTTTAAATACATTAAAAACATTGCACAGTTTCAACAATACATTTGGTCGGCATTTTGCTGTTCAATGTTAAAATGGCCGTAAATTTTTAGTGTAAATTTATGAGTTCTGCCAAAAATTACTATTTTTTAATTTTTTTTTTTTTTTTTTTTAGTTTTCGGTGAATTCAGTGAAAATGGATGAATTGCTTTTTTATACGTAAATTTTAAATATGAAAAAACAAATTGGAATATTTCACTTTTAAATGTTCGGTGCTTCTACAGAATTTGAACATCACTAAACAACTTTGTCGAACTAAAATTAAAACTTAGATTAGTGTAGAAATAGGTTCAAATTCAGTAGAAGTACCAAATTATCAAATTGACAATGATTTTCTGGGGCTCAAATCTACGTAGTTTTATAATGCATGAAAAACATTATTTCGATCTGGGACTTCAATATACGTACAAAGAATGAAAAAGTTGAATTAAATTTATATAACATTTTTTATAATTTAATCTGTAAATTAGTCACGTTAAAAATGACAATCATGTTAGTATACTTTTACGACAAAAATCAGAAAATTTGCTAATTATCGGAACAATTAATATTCGTGTTTTTTTTGTTGTTGTTTTGTTTGTCTTTAGAAGTATTTTAGAATAAAACTTGAGGGGGGTCTGTCGTATTGCCATACTGGGCGTAGGATTAGGGTAAATTGCATGTGTACACTAAAAATAATAAAATCGCGCGCCAATCTCTGAAAAAAAATAAATAAATAAAAAGGAAACGTTGTGCTCAGTTTACAAAGAGTTATCGTTCTTGATTTGTAAAGATAAACGGTTATTCATTTTCCATCTGATAACAGACCAAATGGATCAACTTCAAGATTAGTGTAAAACATTTCACTTAAACATTTGCACATAATTTAAAGAGTTTTACATAATTTATTTTAGATTAAAGAACATTAGTAAAATATTTTTTCTTAATTGAATTAGTAAGAAAATATCAAAAAGTAAATTACTTGGTATTAATCTGTCAATTCCGAGCAAAATCCTCTATACAGGGATAAGCTTCATTTTCATATATTCGGGCAGTAATTAATATTGTTGATAATTCATTATATCCAAGTAATTGATCCATCGGCATGAAAATATTTAGTGTTCATCTACAAAAAAGTACATAAAAACATTAAAACCGGTGTTTATCAGTTTAACTTTTATTCTTATTAATATAAATAGATGTTTGTTAAGATAGGGTCGACAGATCGAATTTTTAAACATGCCGTTTAAAGCAAAAACAATATTACGTACTTAACTGTCGTGTAGAAAAGAGCGTAAATTTTCAGATTACGTCCACCTCAACAAATTTCTTTTAAATGACGATTTTTATAAGTTTTCGACTATGCTGAATACGAAAATCGCATTGAAATTTTGCAGAAATGAGTAGTTATCGATATATAAAAAGCTGTATTATGCATTGTATTCTTTGGCGGCCATTTTTACGCGCGTGCGCGCGCCATAAACAAATCTACTCATCTTTGATTGACATTGTACGCGCGTAAAAAAGATGGCCGCCAAAGAATACAATGCATAATACAACTTTTTATATCTCGATAGCTAATTATTTCTGCAAATTTTCAATGCAATTTACGTATTCAGCATAGTCGAAAATCTTTAAAAGTTGTTATTTAAAAGAAAATTGTGGAGGTGGACATAATCTAAAAAAAAATACCGAAAAGAGTAATATCTAAAAATTCATAGTAGAAAAGGTATTTATAAGCAAAAATATTTCTGTCGGAAAATTAGGCCAAATTTCATTTTTCTTAGATGTTATAAAGTAGACAAAGAGTTCATACACAGGGAACATAACTCAGAAAGCAAAAATTTAGATTACACCAACATTCGATAACTTATAACGATAGACTTTTTGGTGCTAGTGCACTTATTGATCCACGCTATTTTTAAATAGTATTTCCAAGTTTAATTATAGTTTCACGATATCTTTATTAAATTGTAAGGTTAAAGTACAGAATAGGTTCAAAACATCCTCCCCTCCCCATATTAAGAATCGCTTCCTAAATAATAGTTCAGCACGGATAAATAAGTGCACTCGTACCGACTTTTTTTTTTTTACTAAATACATGATAGCCGTTCTACTCGATGAATTTTAGTAATTTTTTTGACATATTACTATTTTCGACATGACAATTACGCTTTTTATTTTTGCTTAAAACATTAAAAAATTGATCTGTCGACTATCTTAAACACCACAAATCGGTGCTTATGCAGAATAGTGAGTTTTAAAACAGACGCATTTCAGCTTAAAACATCTATTGATAGAAATTAGTATAAATTCCAAAAATTACGAAAAATGATCCAATAGAAAAATAATGAAAAGTAAAAATAAAATTATCAAATTTATCGATTTATAGAATTTTATCGTATGTTTTAATGTAGAAGAGTTCACAACATTCATGGAATATAACCGCAATCGGTCATTTTGACAAAACATTTCTTGCTTTCAATTAAATTCAGTTATTTTAAAATACAAAATTTCGACATGACACATAATTACGTAATGTTTTCGGGTATTTTGCAGAGAAGCCAACGACTAAGGACAAAAACATACAATAAATAAATGAGACCATAGTCAATATAAGTTACTTTCCTACTTGGTTCATTTTTTTAAAATACTTTTTTCTTTAATTTCAAATATTCGTTTTCTGCGAGCTGTTTTTCAAACAAGATGGCGGCCTAGAGTCTTCTTCATGGGAAACAAACGTGCCGCCATATTGTTTGTCAAACAGCTCGTAAAAGACGAATAATTAAGATTAAAAAGTATTTAAAACTACAAGTACAGAAAGTAGCAAATGCGCATATCGAGTTGGAACGAACAAGATTTCAGTTAGCTTGTTTTTAGATTGATAATTGGAATTACTTAAACTAATTAATGAACTCTGGAACTTTAGTTTTGGGAATTATGCACTTATATTACCGTGAAACTTGAATTTACTGTTTTAAAATAGCTCGGCACAATAAGTGCATAAGCATAGAAAAGACAATTTTAGAAAGCAATTTTTAACAGGAAGAGAGTAAGGCGTTTTGTAATTATTCTGTACTTTCACCTAATAATTTAATAACATAACACGTTGAAAATGCACTGGGGACCACCCGAAGACTTACCTTTATGAAGTTGATTACGGGGAGGTTGAAAAGAAAATGACTTCCGGAATAAACACCTCAACCTCCCCATGTTAAGAACGGCTTTCGGAATAAACACCCTTTGCAGGTTGGACAACCAGTGCACATTAACAGTCTTTGGGCGGTCCTCCAATGCACTTTCACCCATAAAACTTTAAGGTACTAGTGCACTTATTGATCCGTGCTTAAATAATCACATTTAGAAAGCTATTCTTAACATGGGTAAAGGAGGTATTTTGTACCTATTCTGTACTTACAATTTAATAAAGATATCGTAAAAATAACCTGAAAATACTATTTAAAAACAGCGTGGATCAATAAGTGCACCAGCAGCAACTTTAACTTGAAAATAGTACGGTAACATAAGTGCATAAGCACCCTTATTTTAAACGTTCCCCTTTATTTAATCCACGATAAAAAAAAAATTAAGTTTTGATGGCTTCGTAAATTATTTTCTGTAGATTGCTTTTCCGATGCTCATGCACTTTTGTTACCGCGTTATTGTTTTAATAACATTTTCAAGTTAAATTCAAGTTTTATGGTATATTTTATTAAGTTAAAATAGAGAATAGTGAGAAAACACCCTCCCCATGTTAAGAATAGCTTTCTAAATATTTCAGCACGGTAACAAAATGCATAAGTATCGTTTTGTCTTTTCTATGCTTATGCACTTATTGTGCCGAGCTATTTTAAAACAGTAAATTCAAGTTTCACGATATCTTTTTTATTAAATTGTGACGTGAAAATACAGAATAGTTACAAAACCACCATCCCATGTTAAAAATGGCTTTCTAAATGACATTAATTCATCACGGTACAATACAAGTGCATAAGTACCGTTGTTTTCGGTTTATCGTTTGTTAACTACACTGTATGGTTGATATTTAATTTGCGTTTAAATAAAACTTCAGTCCAAATGACTTACTTGATAAAAAGGGAGACATATTTCAGGGCAACGAAATAAATATTTGTATCTCGTTGTGGTCAAATAATGTTACGAAATAATCCAACTTATACGAGCAACTCTCATTTTCATTTGCTTGTGAAAATCGAATCGTCTCAAAAGCGAAGTATTTCTACTGAACGGTTTATGAATAAACATAATTCTCTTCGACTAGTTCATTATAAATTAAAGGTGGAAAGGGTGAGTCTATTAAATAGCTTGAGCAAAGATAAAAAGCATGTATTTCCTAACGACATTCTATGGTTTGATCCTGGAAAATGTCAGCATATCTATCTATCTATCTATCTATCTATCTATCTATCTCTCTCTCTCTCTCTCTCTCTCTCTCTCTCTCTCTATATATATATATATATATATATATATATATATATATATATATATATATAAGTGAAAGTGTCTGTCTGTCTCTCTGTGTGTCTGTGTACATTTCCCTACGCAATAACTCTGTCAATTTTCAGTCTACAGACGCAAAATTTGATATACAGGGTACTGATATTTGGGAAAATCGATGTGATTGGTTTTCGGCCAGAAATTAGGCGATTAAGGGGTCAAAGTTTAACGATTTGACCTTTGAGAACTCTACCAAACTCCTCCGACAATTTCAGGTCTAAACACTTGAAATTATGGATATAGGTTCCTTGGAAATGGATCTAACTTAATAACTTGAGTTGAGCCCAAAACAATAGATGTTAAGGGGTCATAATAGGGGTCAAAGTTTAAAAATTGACCACTTTTTTTTTTTTGCTCAACATACATCTCCAAATACTCGGGCAATGCCGGGCACTCATGCTAGTATAACTATAAAAGTGAAAATGCCTGTCTGTCTTTTCTCTATGGTAGTTAAGAAAGACTATTATAGAGAAAGGCATTACCTCACATATTCCCACTTTTTAATATATACATATGCACATAACCTTATCAACAGTACATAGGGCCCGAGCGAAGCAACGCGGAACTGCTAGATTAAAAAAAAAAGATTCTCCACCAACCTTTAATTTCTTTCATTTTGACTTACACATCCCCTCTTAAGTACCAGCTGGGTTCCCGGCGTTGCCCGGTCGGAAAACACGCTTAAATATAATATTTAAATTTATGCAGATTTCGTATTTATCACAATAGTTAATTCTCTATCAATGTACCCAACGTATAGTTGTGATTTTAAAAGTGAAAAAATATGACTTCAGTGTCATCAGCTCGAATCGAAACCAAAACATATAGCGCTCCATCCTTAGTCGTTACCGTTTGAGTTCTCGTCGGTGGATAAGAAATAGTTAAAAATGAACCGTCTTGAACATGTAAATGTGTATTCGCGCACTTGTACAAATAACACGTTTAGTCGACTTACGCCCTCCAAGTTCCATTTTTTTTTTTTCAATTTTGACCTCTTAGTAGCTATTGTTTTGCCGGGCAAAACCCCATAAAACAACGGCCCACTAAAGATGTAATCACTTAACCCGCTTCCCGTCGCTCTTCAGCCTTGCGTTTCGGAGCAGATGCATTTGAAAGAAAAAAAAAAGGAGACAGACAGACAGACAAACATAGCAAGTTTTATAAATTAGAGTGCATGTACTTATCCGGCATTGTTCAGGAAATCGTTTTAATTTCATTTTGTTTTGCATTGATTTAAACTGTTATTTAATAAGTTTCAATATAGTTTGATATCTAAATTTAATTATTATATCATTTGCTAATATTTATTCAATTGAACTCAATTATTATAAAACTACAATAATTTTGGTTTTACTTGTATTCTTCCAACTACTATTCTCACCTTGAGTGTTATTTTTACAGAGTTTCGGCCGATGTAACCTCAAACTTTCTTCAGGTGTATCTTGTAAGAAATCTGGAATCTTTCAGTCGATCTCAGAATTTGCATGAACGGAACTCTTTATTTGATTAACGATGGTAATATACTCTCCGACGATTTGAAGTCTTAAGTCATTCGTAATTGTATTTTGAGTATCGTTCCCACTGAGGAGTTCAATTATCAAAGTTTCGTCGACACGAAAAATACAGAGACAATTATACAGGGTTACATACAAAATATCTATCACTTAAACTTGAATAACTTTTGAAATAATTACCCAATTCTTTTTATTTTCCAGATTTACTGAGAAGAACCGATGTTCTAATAGCCTATCAAATTTGACATTAGAGATGTCATAGACTGCTGAGAAAAAGACCTTTATAGTTGAGGCATATTTTCGGGTGAAGTACATCTACACAGCTCAATTGCAATTCAAAGAACAGTTCAGATATCGTGGATTTCTTGTCCACTTAATGATCTATAGATGAGGCAACAAGTTCAGAACCCATGGGACTTTACATAACTTCAATATCTCCAGACTTGAACCCAATAGAACATCTTTGAGGCATCCTCAAGCAGAAAGTGGAGGTGCGCAAAGTCTCATATATCTGCTAACTCCGTGACGTTATAATTGAAGAGTGAAAGAGAATTCCAGTGGCTACATGTGAAGCTCTGGTAAACTCTATGCCCAGGAGAGTAAACTCAGTTTTGGATAATGATGGTGGCCACACAAAATATTGAGAGTTGACGTGTTGTATGTTAACAACTTTTCATAAAGGGTGTACTCACTTTTGTTGCCGGGGATTTAGCTTTTAATGGCTATATTTTCAGTTATTTTGAGGGGAAAACAAATTAACTTTTATATATGCTGCAGGCAGACATATATATATATATATATATATATATATATATATATATATATATATTAAATTTATTTATATAAACATTGATGGCTACATATGTGCATACATGTTTCTGTAATCACCCGCGTTGGGGGATTACGTCTTCAGGCCAAGAATTATCGTCGATAACTGATATTTCAAAGATAGGGCAAGCTTTTTCATCAGTTTGCGTCGAAAATTTTTAGTTACCAATATATAAATGCATGTATGTATGTTTTCATGTCCGCCCAACACTTTCGACAGAGGCGGCGGATTTTCTCAAGATCAGTATCGTTTTGAAGTTCGACCTTTCAGACGACAAATATCGAAAAAAAAATGTCTAAAAACAAATATATATATATATATACATACATATATTGGACTTATTTTGGACTCCATTCTCTCTAAAGAACTATTTTGTATTTCGGATCAACTTGAGAGGATTTTCACACAAGCTGAAATATTATGTGCGCTTTGTGTGTGTGTATATATATATATATATATATATATATATATATATATATATATACTAGCATTTCAGCCCGGCGTTGCCCGGTAGTTTGGATGTGCATGTTGAGCAAAAAAAAAAGTGTAGTAGGAAGGCAGGCTCGAACCCGTACCGCAAAGGATGAAAGAACGGGAATAAAAACCTGACGTCTATGCTGTTACGACCACCGCCAAACCGGAAGTGATATTTTTTTTAATTAAGGCTAGACAATCGAAAGGAGAGGATGACGTTCAAAAATATCGGCGGAAAAACGACCCCGCCCCTGTAGAAAAGTGCCCAGTCTAAGGTTAAGATATCAATGTTTTTTACCAATTCTTTGATATTTGTTGTATGAAAAGTCGAACTTCAAAACGATACTGATCTTGAGAAAATCCGTCGCCTCTGTCGAAAGTGTTGGGCGGACATGAAAACATACATACATACATTTATATATTGGTAACTAAAAGTTTTCGACCCAAACCGATGAAAAAGCATGCCCTATCTCTGAATACTCTTTATGTAAAATTTCAAATGTTTAGACCATAAAGTGTCTGAGTAATTTGATAGAAACCGCAGAGGTCAATTTTTTTAACTTTGACTCCTATTATTACCCCTTAACATTTATTGTTTGTGGCTAAAAGCAACTTATTAAGTTAGATCCATGTCCAAGGAACCTATATCTAAAATTTCAAGTGTTTAGACCGAAAGTTTTCGAAGGAGTTTGGTAGAGTTCTCAAATCGAACATCCAGTTGTAAGGGTTTGTCGGGAGATGGCTAGTATGCAATGCGATGCAATGGATTATGTAAATATGTCCGTTTGACCATCTGTAAAAAGTGAAATAGAAAATGTAGCAGCAAGTTCTGGGAATATATACCAGAAAAAACAGTTGGAAATATGTCATACACCATACACTATGGTTATGCGATTCCTACAGCTACCTGCATAGAAAACGGAAATGTTAATCCTGACACAGTGATATGGGATAAGGAGAAAGAAGCAATGGTTAACAGAGTTGAGAGACAAAAAGATAACAAGAATCAAAATCCTATGACGTGAACAGAAACTTGGATTTTAGGAAGGTCTCTATTATTTCAATAATTATGGGTCCAACCGAACACAAGAAGAATAACCAACCGAACACAAGAAGAATAATTTAAAAAACATGGCAAATGCACTCCATGAAGCAAGCGCAAAAGAGATGCAAACAATTGCATTTTAAAGGACGGTTAAAATCTTCAAACAATCTCTTGGTTGGAATGTCTGAGAATACAAGTGAATGGCATCCTGCAGGATGCCATGTCGCCAGCTAAAACAAAACGATACGAAAATTCTAAAAAGTTGATTATGACATTGACCATTCTGTTGATGAATCTGGCCACAAGGCGAATACGAATGAATACATATTTTAGGCAATGGCTGAAACGTTAGAGAAAAACTATTATTATTATTATTATTATTATTATTATTATTATTATTATTATTATTAGTAGTAGTAGTAGTAGTAGTAGTAGTAGTAGTCTGGTGACATAAATTTATGATAATATCACATGTTGCCAAGACTAAGCTTCGTTCTTTTAACAATTACAAGAAACATTCTCAACCACTGACTAACATGACTAATAATACACTACGTGAAAGCTCTTCGTTCAAACTCCGTGACTTAACATTCACACGCAATATGAATTGGAAGAAATATATTGATAACAATGCAAAGGTTATTGCGAGGAAGGTCGAGCTTTTCTACCGTGCTTTTTACCCACACCTGAGATTAACCTATATCTTTATAAAGCCACCATTCCCCCATACATTGGAGAATTGGTTCCACATCTGAGCTCGTGCATTTGCTATTATTTTCTCGCTCTTAGAGTTTAAAAAAGAGTCTTTAACCTAATAGGTTCCGCATTATCAACCAAACCCCAATCCCTGTCATATCGCCGAAATGTTGCATCCCTGTGTCTGTTTTACACGCAGTTTAATGGAATGTGAGATGACGAACTCGTAGCATTTGTGCCTTCTCGACGTTAATACCGACTAACCCGCCAAGCAGCAAAATCCCACTCCTTCACTGTAGAGATCCCCAGATACTGAAAACTTTTCTACTCAAATATTTTTCCTTGCTAGAATTTGAAATTCCCTCCTGGATCCCTGCTTTCCTGACTGTACTGCCAGGCAGAAGTTCTAAGCTCCCTACACAGTGCCCTTGTAGATATGGTCCCAAATAGTATCCCCATTACGTCCAAGTGGTGCTATGCCTTGTTTGGGGGCGAAAAGAACACAGTAAAGAAAAGAAGACCGAAACTTTAAAAAGTTCCTAGATGCTGATGAATGACTCGAAGATAACATTTTAACTATTGAAAACTCTGAGGACAGTGGACTTACATTCCGGCTCATTCTCGGTGGTTTAATGAGATTACAAAAAAAAAAAAAAAAAAAAAGAAGCAGAAACAAGATGTCGTTCAAATTTGACAATTTGACAACGTTAGTTTACATTTCACATTTATATTTTTTTCTCTTCCCTGCAACCTTTTCCCCACAGAAGAGACGATGACAGCCTGTCTCTGCTTTATCGTTATTTTCATGGCAAATGCACGTCAAGCATTTCTAATCTATGGTCCCCTGGTCTAAATTTCACGAAAAACACTCGTCTAACTGAAACCACTATCACTAATTCACACCACTCTTTATCTGTGCTAAAACCTAAATATAGATTCCATGAGCAAAGTTTCTTTCTTAGAACTGCACGCCTATGGAATTGTCTTCCGTTTTCCTGCTTTCCAGCTGACTACAATCTGATTGTCTTCAAGTACAACATGAACAAGTTCTTGATGAGCCATCCCCTTAAGTAATCCAATTTAGCAAATTTCCACTACTAATGATTATTAAGACTTTTTTTTACACAGGAATCATCACTTAACAAGGCCCGGAGGCCACTCGAGGATAAGAGTTAATGGGTATACATTAGTCAATGTGATTATAGCGTAGTAAACATAAGTAGTGGGAATTTTGTAAATTGGATTACTTAGGGGGACGGTTCATCAAGAACTTGTTTATGTTGGACTTGAAGACAATCAGATTGTAGTCAGCTGGAAAGCAGGCAATCGGAAGAGAGTTCCACAGGCGTGCAGTTCTAAGAAAGAAGCTTTGTTCATGGAATCTACGTTTAGGTTTAGCACAGATAAAGAGTGTGGGAAATTATTGGTAGTGGTTTTGGCTAGACGAGTGTTTTTCATGAAAGTTTGGCGAGTAGGGGCCATAGATTGAAGCTCAGCTGAGCATTTCCCATGAAAATAACGATAAAGCAGAGACAGGCTCGCAATGTCTTTTCAGTGGGTCAGAGGTTACCCACTGATTACTGTACACTCATTAACTCTTATCTTCGAATGGCCTCGAGCCTTGATAAGTGGTGTCTTTGTAAAAAAAAAATATTTTAAATGACAAATTATTTTTTAGCAATAATATTTCTGCACTTTTGTAAAATTAAATAATTATATGAAATATTTATAGCAATTTTTCTTCTGTTAATATTAATTTCATAGACACTTTTCAATTCTTATTCAAGAGTAAACGTTTCTACATTTAATTGGAATAATCCTACTAATATGAAGACAAGTTAAGACCTGTTCTAATTAGGATATTTACCGGTATATATTGTTTCTATTTACATAATATCCTAAACTAATGAATAGATTATTATGAATGTTATAAGTTATATTTTGGCAACATCATAAGTAGCATGGGATATTATCGTTTTTTTTTTGTTGTTGTAAATTTTAACATTCAGCGGGCGAATACATGTAAGGTTAGGTATATATATATATATATATATATATATATATATATATATATATATATATATATATATATATGCTTATATCTATGTATATCTTTGTAGTAAATAAATTTCTGAATAATTGAACCGATCGTTATGTATGTTGGAATATATATGCTCGACAACACGGTGAGTTGCAGAGTCACAATATTTTTTGTTGCTGTAAACTTTACTATTTAGAGATGTGTGC
Source organism: Euprymna scolopes (assembly GCF_053919585.1). NCBI lineage: Eukaryota > Metazoa > Mollusca > Cephalopoda > Sepiida > Sepiolidae > Euprymna > Euprymna scolopes. Next base: position 161,286,565 of record NC_136486.1, read on the forward strand.
CCAACCAAACTCGTACTATCCTCAAACCTTTTTAAATGAAATAAATACAGAAAATTAACAGAGAAAAGAATTGCTCAAAAATTATATTAATACCTTTTATAAAATGATATGCACACACGCATGAGTGAAAATAATATGTATGCACTTGGTAAATCATAAATTAATAAGTTAATGATCATGAATTACAAAATAGGTATTTGAGGCAACAGCGTCAATGACGTAAGCATACTATTTTATTATTATTGCTTTGGAAAGTTAACTATTTGTACCTTTACTCCCTACCTAAAATGACTGAAAAAGCATTAACATTTAAAAGTAACGTTGGTATTATTTCTTATATCCGCAGTGAGACGGGTATTCTACTATAATAAAGAGAGCACACCCATAATTTAGAACTTATGGGTATTCGCTGAGATTGTTCCTGATTTTCTCTCCCATTTCCCATAAAATATCATTCTTTTTTTTTAACCCTCGCTATTAATTTTGACCACGTTTTTAAACGATGTTTTCACTCCCGTTGCCAACGTTAATCTTGAAAAGGGTTGACTGAAAGACGTCTTGATAGGGTTTTTTTTCTGCCCCACCTCTTATTTATCTTTTTTATCTAATTTATGCTTAGGATAAATATACTTTAGAAGTGGATTTTGGTCTTCTTTTCGAAATTTTCTTTTTAATGGTTTATGTTTAAACTATAGAAGAAGAAAAAAACAAAACCCTCAGAAAGTAATTATGGCACTACGCTCGGTGTTCTTCAAAGGTGTTATAAAACTATGTACCCATAAAAATATTTATATATATATATATATATATATATATATATATATATATATATATATATATATATAGAGAGAGAGAGAGAGAGACATACATACATAGAAAGTTTTGTGTTCTAAATTGTCATATATATTTCCAAAACTTACTACCCAGCTCTACTTATGTATTGAGCATCATCGAAGTAAATACTGAAAATAGATACAGAACATTTTATGTAGATACATAAAATAATGTGTGTGCATATAAATATTTTCTTTTGTGAAGAGACGTTTCGCGTGTGTAACGGATCGAAAAAAATACGGAACAATGCAGAGATTAAAGTTCATAAAATGTTTTTTCATTGAGGCCGATAAAGAAAAGAGACGAATGAATAAGACGAAGCCGAATTATCTTTTAGATTTTATTCATGCAATATACACAATACGAAAATGCCCTGAGTCACGCTTTTTATTTCTTATTTCGTCTTAAACTGTGACGAAGAACAGTAAATAGAGGGATATATCATGGATTTTTAGGTTTTGTGAAAAAAAAGCAATCGTTAAGACAATGGAGGCCATCGACAAGAAATATAAAGAATCAAACATCAGAGAAAATGGGGGTAATGGTGGTGGTGGTGGTGGTGGTAGTGGTGGTGGTGGTGGTATTATTATTATTATTATTATTATTATTGTAGTAGTAGTAGTAGTAGTAGTAGTAGCAATAGTAGTAGTCTCTAGGCGTTTTTACACAGATCATCACCAGCGATCATTCCCTAACTACAGAGTGAGTCACGGGAAACGGATGTTTTTAGAACATCGGTTTAGAAGTTGTTTTGGCAATCGTTGTGTTTAAAAGATCCACAGAACTTTGGTGCTGACACAAGTTTTTTCTTTAAAAACATCCGTTTCCCGTGACTCATCCTGTATAACCTGAATATATTGTGGTGGTCTCTGGAGACCAGCCATTTGTTATTCCCTGGGGTCTGGGTGTCAAAAAGGCCCAACCAAGGTCCTAGTGTTCTGTATACTCTTCCAATGGAGATAGTGCTCTCCCTCCCTCGGTCCTTCTATCCTTCCTGACCAATGCTGCCGCTGCTTCTTCTTCTTCTTCTTCTTCTTCTTCTTCTTATTATTATTATTATTATTATTATTATTATTATTATTATTATTACCACCCCATCACCATCCTCATCATATGTTTATTTACGAATGTCCAAAAAATTGCTGGTCTTTCTGCTGCTTCTTCTTCGTTCCTTTATTTACATGTCTCATACTTATATTTCAACGCCTTTTGTGTTCTCTTTTTACAGATTCTGGTTTTTACTTTCCAGTTTTGGAGGCCCGAAGAAACCCAGTGCCTCTCCGCGGCGCCAATCTGTCTACCCAAAATGGTACCAGCAATTCGTTCGCATCCATTCGAAGCCAACGGATTAAAAAACATCTTTATATTCGCCTCGATGGTCGCTCTTCTGCAAGAATTTTTTTTGTATAAAAAATAGTGCAAACTGCTCCCGTTGGTAGATGGTGGCAAGGGCGGCGGATGTTTGAGAGGGAGAGGGTCACTGGCTCCCTCAGCCCCCTATCTCCCTCCCCGTACACACATACAAACATAACTTTAGTTGCCGCACGTTACGAGCGAATTTTGTTCAGGCAGATTAAATAACCACTGTTCCAATAAATTGCTAAATCTCTTCGAAAGATGCACTTTTTCTCATCGTCCCCCGACACAGAGTTGCGGTCTTCGATCGGCTTTGATGTGCAAACGAAAAAAAGGGGTCATCACCTCGTCGTTCAGTATGATAAGAGACGATGTCTTCATTTTCTCTCAAACACGCGCATGCGGTTTTCTTTTCCGCCCATCTTTAATATTATTCTTTTCGTGTGAGCTTTACTTTCTATTTCGTTGATTCTATTCAAACGACGATCTCATGTGAAGAGACTCTTTCTTTCTATTTCTATTTCGCATTATTCCTTGTTATTCTCTTTTTCGTTTTATTTCATTTTTTTTTCCTTTCTTTGTTTTTTTTTTCGTTTCCACCATTTCTTTTTCCCTTGCTTTTCCTTTCATTTTCTTTTTTGTTTGTTTGTTTTCTTTCTTCTGCTTTTTTTTCTGTCACTTTTGTTCATTTTCTTTTTCTGTCCGCAGCTTTGTTTCGTTGTAGTACTTTTCACTTTTTTTTCTTGCAGTCTCCATCTTTTATTGTTTTCACGTTCTTTCCTCCGTTCATTTTCTTTCTTTTTCTTTTCTTTTCTCACTTTCGAAAATTTTCTTTTTTTCACTTTCCTTTTCTTTCAATTATTCCTTCCTTCCTTTAACCTTTTTTTCTTTATTATCCCGCGTTCTTTCCTTGATCATTTGTATTCAACTTCATCGTTTTCTTTCTCTTCAATTTTTCCTTGTTTCTTTGTCTCTTGTTCTTCTATCTAATTTCTACCATTGGACTTGAAAACAACCATCTTTAACTTTCGTTTTCTTTTATTTTCATTTTTTATCATTCCCAAGTCCTATTACAACGTGTTCTTCGTCTTTTGATTTATTTTCCTTCTCTTCAATATTTTTTCATTCCTTTTAATTTTCTTCCAATTCTTTTGCTTTTATTTTCTTTGTTCCCCCCCCTTTTATTTTAATCGTCGTTTATATTTTCACTGGTTTCCATTTTAAAATTCTATTACATTCTTTCTCATATTCTTTCACTTTTTTCTTTCACTTGCCGTCTTATATGATTTTTCTTTCTTTCGTCTTCAGTTTTCCTTCGCATTTCTTTTTTCGTTTTCTTTAAACCTCACCTCTTTACACTATTTTTTCTTTCGCTCTGATTTTTTTTCTATTCTTTTCCCTTTCAATATTTTTATTCAATTTTCATTTCTGCCACGTTGTTTTATTTATTTCACTTTATTTCTTTTTCGTTTTCTTTTCCATGTAAGTTTTTTTTTTCATTTTTTAAAGTTTATTCTTTCTTTTTTTTTCCTCTAACACGTTCTTGATATTTTCACTTTTATTTTTTTCGCTTACTTTTACTTATTACCGCTTTCCTTTTATCTTTCTTTTTCCTGTAATTTCGCGTTTTCTTTTATCTTTTTTATGTAAATTTCACTTTTCTCTCTCTTAAATTTTTTTTCTTTCTTTTGCGTTTTTCTTTTTCTGTTTTCAATTTTACTTTCTTTCTGTTTTTAACTTAGCTTCTTTTTTCTATTACTTTTACTTTCTGTTTTTTTTTTTTTGCTTTAGTTTTTTTTATTTCCGTTATTCTTCTTTCTTTCTGACAAGTTCTTTCTTTTTATATTCACGTTCTTTCTTTTTCATTTTGTTTTGTTCTTATATTTTCCGTTTTTTATTTGTTTTCACTTTCTTTTTTTCATTTTTTTTCCGTTTTCCTTCTTACATTTTTTTATTTTTCATTGTTTTCCATTTTTCTTTTCCGTTTTTTTTTCTTTGTTGTTTGTTTACACTTTTTTCTATTTTCTTTTCATTCTATCATTCTGCCCGGTTTTTTTTCTTTCATTATTTTTTCCACTTTCATTTTCTTTTCTCTTTTCTTTTGCGTTTTTACATCCTTTTTGTTTTTCTTTCATTTTTTTTCACTTTCTTTTTATATTTTCTTTTTCCTTCTGACATTCTTTCCGTTTTTTTTTCTTCATTATTTTTTTCACTTTCATTTCTTTTTTTTTTCTTCCACGTACTTTTTCGTTTTACACTTCCGTTTTCTTTCTGATTCTTTCTTTTATTCTTTTTCTATTTTTCATTTTCTTTCTCTGCTTTTTTTTACATTCTCCTCTTTCTATCACACCCAACGTTTCTTGCTTTCTTTTTCTTTGTTCACTTTTTTATCTGTTTTTTTTTTTGTTCTGGTAATGTATCATATAATATACGTTTCTTACTCTCTTTTACTATTCGAAGTCTTCCTATCATCCCGATGTTTCCACAGCTACCACAGTAAAGCAGCAATCATCCTCCAGCTTTCATTCCGCACAGACGCTATATAACTTAATGAAGCGTATCCCACAGCGGAATGTTCAAAGAGTTTCGAGGACTGTTAACTTTATTGTTCACTTGGTGCCAGCTTTTCGGTGGCGGACGAATACATTTTCTTAGACATGTGCCATAGCTTGGATCTATTCGCGTTAAAAGCTATGATTGGAAAGAAGCGATAGAATCTCTAGGCAACTAAAGATACGAAGAGAAAATCACATAAGGCATTTTTATTACTAAGGTATCACTAGTTATCGAAGTTTAAAATCAACTCGAGGATGATGATTGGTAATGATAGTGGGTGAGCATAATTTGATTATTAAAGAAAGCGGCTCAATACGAATTTGTTTACATTGGAATTGAAAACGACCATGTTATAAAGTTGGGAAACAGCATATGGTGTTCTACTAACGGGCAGTTGGGAAACAGCATATGGTGTTCTACTAACGGGCAGTTCTAGAGAAAGAAACTGACTGTGGTTGTTGTTAAGAGGTGTTTTTCTGAATGTTTTACAGAGGGAGGACATAGCTTAAAGCTCAGTCGAGCATCTGTCTTTAAAATACCGATAGAGTAGAGAACAGTAAAAATCAAATAAGTAATACACAAAAATAAATATTGTGTCCAGGATTCATTTTATTTACTTTCGTTCACTCTGTCTCCTTGGCCTTTTTTGGCCGGAAGTAAAGTATAGTATCTGTTCAGATATAAAACTTTATTGTTTGCTGTTCTCGGTGAGAGAGAACTTTGCGTAAGATATCTGAGGATATATATGTTATTGTTACTATAGCAGGAATATTAGTTGACTTTACATTTTCTATATTTCAGATTGATCAATTGCAGCCTTATAATTAAACATCAAGTGAAAAGGCACAATTTATTTTTACTATAAATGCTAAATATACATCAAGTGAAAAGGCACACAGTTATTTTGACTATAAATGCTAAATATACATTTTGAAAAAAAAAATTATAAATGGATCTTTCGTTTACAACGTTCGTTTACAGAGTTAAAGTCTTATAATGAAAGGTATACTGATTATGAAAACGCCACATACATTATAATAACATCTTGCAACACCTGCATTTATTCATTGTTGGTAATCATAGACAATTACTAAAGTTGATTGTAAAAGAACATTATATGTCAAAAGGAATAATCGGAAATGTTACCAACAAAAACTTTTTTTTCTTTTCTTTTTTTTTTTTTTTTTTAAATTCAATTTTCACCCCAAACAAGGCACAGTGCCACTTTGAAGCGGGGGGCTACTATCAGGGACCTAATTAGCGGGGTCATTATGAAGTGAGATGAGTAGAAAGATGTTTGTTAACATTACACTTGAACTTCTGCATATCAGTGCAGTTGGGAAAGCAGAATCCCGGAAGGGAGTTCCAATGTCTAGCAGTTCTGGGGAAGAAACTATTGGAGTAAAAGGCTTTCTTGCACCTAGGGATCTCTACTGTAAAGGGATGAGACTTAGTAGCTTGTCGGGTTTGTCGGGGGTAGTTACGTCGGGGAGGTACAAATGTCTGCAGTTCGTCAGAGCATTCACCATTAAAGTATTTGTAGAACAGGCAGAGGGATGCAACATCTCGTCGATTGGACAGAGGCTGAAGCCTAGATGACAGTTCAGGACCTATCAGGTAGGCGACTCTCTTTTGAACCCTGTCCAGGAGCGAGAGACAAGCAGCAGATGCACCAGCCCAGATGTGACAACAGTACTTCATATATGGGCGAATGTTGGCCTTTTATGGGTATAGGATACTGTCAGGCGTAAGTAGTTTTCTAGCACGGTAGAGGGAGCCAACCTTCCTTGCAGCAGCCTTGGCAATGCTCTCAATGTATCTATTCCAGTTCATATTCCCTGTAAACGTTAGGCCGAGGAGTTTAAAAGAAGTACTTTCAGGCAATGTGTTCTTGGCCATCGCTATTGGTGGTAGAGAAGGTTTCTTGTAGTTATTGAAGGAAACAAGCTTAGTCTTGGCAGCATTGAATGTGACCAACCATTTTTGTCCCCATTCCACTACAGATTGGAGGTCTCTAGTGTTTCTGCCATTTCCTTGGATATGTGTTCATTTGTTTAGATGTAAAATATAATGAATGAATGCTATATTATATATCAGAAAAGTAAATTAAAATACAAAGCTCCTAAACTAAGTTCAAAATGTAGCATCATTTTGTGACCAAATAATCCTAAAAATTAGGCCCCCTAAACTCTCAGAACTCAGTCCTTGGGACAGTAGTTGAAAATGGATTATCAACGTCTCTAAAATACTAAATAATCACTAAGAGTCGTCATATTTGAACTAATATTAATGTTAATCGAAAATTTGCAAGTCCGAGTCTACTAGAGTGCAATTACTTTTTTAGACTTCATTTTTTAGTCACACAGAACACTTATGTGGATTGTGCGCTATTAAAATATAGCTAACTTTTGATCGATCCTACTTATAAAAATAGAATAATAATTGTTCAAAAAATTAAATTATTAGTAAAACATGTTCTTGTCATGAAACCTCATCATAAGCAATGGGGCCCGATAAAATAATGGGAAAATCGAAAATAGTGATTTTTCTGATAGAAGTCCTTCTATAAAAATCCAGCCTTGTTAAGTTGTTGGTGAACAATTTTTGTTGAAACGTAATAATTCATATGATTTTTAAGCTCTACTGTAATTTTTGGTGACGTGCTTTTGTGCTATTTCTTAACAATCCTTACGTAGCCTCCTACAAAAATCTCTTCAGACAGTTTTGACTTTTTTCCAGAATTTTAACAGAGAAAGTTTTCCCTTTTTCAAAGGCTGTCATCACCTTCAGGATAGCTCCTCTCGATATAGCCATCATCTCAGCCACTTCTGTTAAACTAGCGCCTACCATACGAACTCCAACAATCTGCACTCGTTGGAACTCTGGTCGACCTGTCATTTTAATTGTTTTTACTAAGGATTACAATAATCTTTGCGGACAGAAACCACGCTAGATGATCTTAAAGTCGACCCTTCTTAAGTACATGATATCACAAAAAACTAGACACCTCAAAAGCATGTGGACCTGATCTCATCCCGCTTGTACTATCAAAAAAATGCTCTGCTGACGTTGCTCCTGTTAACTCCAAACTTTTCAACAAATTTCTTAACGAATCTTGCTTTTCCGACTACTGGAAAACTGCTTCTGTGGTACCAGTTTTCAAGAATTCTGGTGAAGGAACTGATCCATTAAATTATCGCCCCATTAGTCTCCTCCCTCTTTTCGCCAAAATATTTGAGTACATAATTAATCAGGCTTTAGTCTACCACCATACAACTGCTAAGCTTCTGTCCGATCTACAGTATTGATTTAGGTAAGTCTTTTCTACTGCAAATATTCTAACTGTAATCTCTAAACGTACTGAACAAAGCAGGAGAGGCTAGAACCGTAGCGCTAAATATAACTAAGATTTTTGACAGGGTATAGCACGATAGTCTTCTCATGAAAATCAGATCATATGGTATTACTGGATGAATACTTAACATAATTAAATCCTTAAATAAAAGAAGAATCCATGTTGTCCTCGGTGATCGTTCGTCACAATATAAATGCGGATGCACCTCAGGGGTCTATCTTTGGACCTTTCCTGATATTCATAAATGACCTGCCTGATAAAATTGTCTCTGAGATAAGTATATTTGCTGACGACACCACGCCCCATAACAGGCACAAGGGGATAACGAATGAACACATATCCAAGGCAATGGCGAAACCCCTAGTGGAAGACCTCAAATCTGTACTGAAATGGGGACAAAAATGGATGGTAACATTCAATGCTGCCAAGACAAGGCTTGTTTCCTTTAATAATTACAAGAAATCTTCTCAACCACAAATAACTATGGCTAGTGATACATTATCTGAAAGTACTTCGCTCAAACTCCTTAGCTTAACGTTCACAGGGAACATGAGTAAAAATAGATATATTGAGAATATTGTCGAGGCTGCTGCGAATAAGGTGGGCTCTCTCTAATGTGCTAGAACGTTATTTACGCCTAAGAGTATCCTGAACTCTTACAAGGCCACCATTCGCCCATGTATGGAGTATTGCTCTCATATTTGGGCTGATGCATCTGCTACTAGTCTCTAACTCCTGGACAGGGTTCAAAAGAGAGTCGCGACCCTAATAGATCCTGAACTGTCAGCTAGGCTCCAACCGCTGTCCCATAGAAGAAACGTTTCCCCCCTATGCCTGTTTTACAAGTATTTTAATAGTAGATGCTCCAACGAACTACACGCCCTTGTCTGCCCTATATAAAAATACCCTCGACAAGCTGCAAAATCCCATCTCTACACAATAGAGATCACCAGATGCCAGAAAACCTTTATACTTTAATAGATTTATCCCTAGAACTGCTAAATTTTGGAATTCCCTTCCAGGTCCCTGCGTCCCTGATTTTACTGATGTGCAGAGGTTCAAGCGTAATGTAACCAGGCATCTTTCTGCTCCACTTTTTACCAAATATCATTGCAAATTATGTCCCAAATAGTAGTCCTCCACATCATGTGCTTTGTTTGGGGTGAAAATGTAATAAAAAAACATAAATCAAAAGACGTAACCAAGGGTTGTGTATTTTTTCCAATGTCTGTAGGTGTTTTAAAATTGATGCAAAATTCACAAGGTGCTTCCATTATTTTGTCCAACCACTGTATTGGGACTTAGTCCATTCCAACAATCACTCTCATTCTTCTTATTCAAATCTCTAAACTGATAATGATTCGTGATTATGGACCTAATGAACCCTTATCCTTGAATAGGTTTTCAACCTCCATGAAGGTAAAAAGTAAGTGTGAATGGTTATTTTTAGAAATGAAATATAATCGTTTACTAACCATAACGCTCTCTTTAAAATATAGGAAGTCTGAAAAGCGGTTGAAATGTCAACAAAAAAAGTAATAAAAAATAAAGCAGAATAATATCAGAGAAATATAAAAAAATATACAAAGTATAAAAAGTTGTTAAAAGAAAGAAAAACAGAATTTTTTTCATTTGGTTTTTACTGGAATTGTTTCGAGACTGAAAAACAAAATGGCAGATTGTGCAAATGTTATTCCCAGTCATATTATACGTTTTTTTTTTACACCTTGTTTTCTTTATTTTGTTCTAAGCTTTATGGTTTTGTTGATGTTGTTGTTTTCCACTTTAGATCACGTGACGTTTATATTGAAAAGAAAAAACAGCCGAGAAAAACTGTAGAAAAGGGTATGTATAATTCAGTCAGAACTTTTAGCCACAAAAAAGGAATTTAATAAAAAGGAAATATCGAAAAAAAAAACACATTTATCATAATTCTTACTCTTTTTATTTTAGATCTCATTCCTTTAGCCCACATATTTCTCTACTTTCATTATATATATATATATATATATATATATATATATATATATATATATATATATATATACACATACATGTTGACAAGTTAATTGAGTTCGCGCGTTCCACTTAGAAATAGTAGAAGAGGCGAGTTCAGATATTAGACTGGTGATCGAATCAGTACGAATCTGATGCACAACTTTTGTGTTTGACAGCCAACCAACTAACGAGAAGCTAACATAGCTGAATTACCAATATTAATGGCTTAGTGGATAACGACACGGACCGATAATCTGAGTGTGCAACTGCAAAGTTCGAATCCATAATACCACTTTAACTTGAGGATGTTGGCTTTCTCTACGGAGTTCCTTTCACTCTGCAAGAATGAATCAAACCGATCAACAAAGTCATACCAGGCTTACTGATACGAATGTACTTTATTGAACCAACTACTTAAAGTATATCTACACACTAAAAATAAATGGTATATATAAAACTCGAACTAAATAAGCCCGAGCTAAGTATCAGACAATAAAAAGCCTTACTTTTGTACTCTCATCTAGTCAAATATTTTAATCAACCAGAATATGCGATATATACCATCAAATGCATTTTAATATACCCAAACTCCCCGTGCACATATGCAAGTAAATGAATAAAACAATTAGATTTTCCAATTAAATCCATATCGATTAAGTCTGAACGCATTTGTTTTTTTTAGAAACTGAGAAAGATATCGGATTGACATTTGATCATTGAAAAGGCGTTAAAGTACGTATATTGATAACAAAATAGAGAAATTCTCTTGATTATTTCAAATGTACAATTTGACACGTAGCCAAGATACACGTCAAGAAATAGAAGCGTCGTCTGAGAGCACTTGAAATGAGCAAAGTTGTACAAAGTTGAGAATGTCCAGTATATAAAGTTGCATATTATATTTATTATTATATTGATAAAATGCGTAAAAATTAAGATTATTTTCATATGACAATTTTACAAATATAAAGAAATACAGAATTTTTAGCCATCGCACTTACAGCCTATACACACACATAAATAAATATATATATATATATATATATATATATGAAAGTGTCTGCCTGTCTGTGTGTGTCCGTGTGTGTACATTTCCATACGCAATAACTCTGTAAATTTTAAGTCTACATACTCAAAATTTGATACACAGGGTACTGAGATTTGGGAAAATCGATGTGATCCGTTTTTGGCCAGAAATTTGGCGATTAAGGGGTCAAAGTTCAACGATTTGACCTTTGAGAACTCTACCAAACTCCTCCGACAATTTTCGGTCTAAACACTTGAAATTTTAGATATAGGTTCCTTGGACATGGATCTAACTTAGGTTTTTACCCCGTTCTTTTCCTCCTTAGCGGTACGGGTTCGAGCCTGCCTTCCTACTACCACATTTTTTTCTTTTTTTCAACAGACATATCCAACCACCCCGACAACGCCAGGCTGAAATGCTAGTATATCTATATATCTATAAAAGTGAACGTGTCTGTGTGTCTGTGTACATTTCCCTACGCAATAACTCTGTCAATTTTTAGTTTACAGACTCGAAATTTGACATACAGGGTATTGAGATTATGGAAAATCGATGTGATTGATTGTCGGGCAAAAATTTTACTGTTAAGGGGACAAAATTTAACGATCTCACCTTTGAGAACTCTACCAAACTACTCCGACAATTTGGGGACTAAACACTTGAAATTTTAGATATAGGCTCCTTGGACATGGATCTAACTTAATAACTTGATTTGAGCACAAAACTATAATCTTAAGGGGTAAAAAAAAGAGTCAAAGTTTTAAAAAATTGACCGTTTTTGTTTGTTTTTTGCTTTTGTTTTTTTGCTCAGCATACATCTCAAAACACCCGGGCAACGCCGGGCTGAAATACTAGTATATCTATAAAAGTTAAAGTGTCTGCCTGTCTGTGTGCATGTCTGTGTTTCTGTGTGTGTACATTTCCATACGCAATATCTCTGTCAATTTTAAGTCTACATACTCAAAATTTGATATACAGGGTACTGAGATTTGGGAAAATCGACGTGATCGGTTTTTGGTCAGAAATTTGGCGATTAAGGGGTCAAAGTTCAACGATTTGACCTTTGAGAACTCTACCAAACTCCTCTGACAATTTGGAGTCTAAACACTTGAAATTTTAGATATAGGTTCCTTGGACATGGTTCTAACTTAACTTGATTTGAGCCCAAAACAATAAATGTTAAGAGGCCATAATACGGGTCAAAGTTTAAAAAATTGACTGCTTTTATTATTTTTTTTTGTTCAATATTCACCTCCAAATACCCGGGCAACGCCGGGCTGAAATGCTTGAATATCTATAAAAGTGAACGTGTCTGTGTGTCTGGGTGTCTGTCAGTGTACATTTCCCTATGCAATTACTCTGTCAATTTTTAGTCTACAGGCTCGAAATTTGATATACAGTGTAGTCATATTTGGGAAAATCTATGTGATCGGGTTTCCGCCAGAAATTTGGCTTGTAGGGGGGGGGGAACAAAGTTCAACGATTGAGAACTCTATGAAACTCCTCCGACAATTTTGGGTCTAAACACTTTAAATTTTACATATAGCTTCCTTGGAAATGGGTCTAACTTAATAACTTGAGTTGAGCCTAAAACAATAAATGTCAAGGAGTCATAATAGGGGTCAAAGTTTTAAAAAAATTGACCGTTTTGTTGTTTTTTTTTTTTTTGTTCAGCATACACCTCCAAACACCCGGGCAACGCCGGGCACCCATGCTAGTATATATATATATATATATATATATATATATATATATATATATATATATATGAAAGTGTCTGTCTGTCTGTGTGTGTGTGTGTGCCTGTGTGTCTATCTGTGTATATTTGCCTACACAATAACTCCGTCAATTTTCAGTCTACATACTCGCAATTTGATATACAGGGTATTGAGATTTGGGAAAAACTTTGTAATCCATTTTCGGCCAGAAATTTGGCTGGTAAGGGGTCAAAGTTCAACGATTTGACCTTTGAGAACTCTACCAAACTCCTCCGCCAATTTTGGGTCTAAATAATTGAAATTTTAGATATAGGTTCCTTGGACATGGATCTAACTTAGTAACTTGATTTGCGCCCAAAACAATAAATGTAAAGTGGTCATAATAGGGGTAAAAATTACTCAGACAATTTCTGGTCTAAACCTTTGAAATTTTACATAAAGGGTATTCAGAGATAGGGCAAGCTTTTTAATCGGTTTGAGTCGAAAATTTGATCTATTAATATATAAATGTATGTATGTATGTTTACATGTCTGTCTAAAACTTTCCACAGAGGCGATGAATTTTCACAAGATCAGTATTGTTTTGAAGCTCAACCTTGCAGACGACAAATACCGAAAAATTGGCTAAAAACATTAATTTCTTCACCCTCAACTGGGCACTTTTCTACAGGGAGAGGTTGCTTTTTTTCACCGATATTTTCGAAAGTCATCCCCTCTTTTCGATTGTCTAGCCTTAATTTAAACCTACGTCACTTCCGGTTTGGCGGTGGCCGTAACAGCAAAGACGTCAGGTTTTTCCCTGTTCTTTTCTCTCTTCGTTGTACGGGTTCGAGCCTGCCTTCCTACTACCACTTTTTTTTTTGCTCAACACACACCTCCAAACACCCGGGCAACGCCGGGCACCCATGCTAGTATATATATATATATATATATATATATATATATATATATATATATATAGTAATTTATAAAATATATATGGCGATTAAGCTTAATCGCCATATATATTTTATAAATTACTAACTAGCTCTACCTACGTATTAAGCACTTTTGAAGTAAACACTTAAAGTTTACGCATAAATCTATACTTTCGGATATTAAATTTATGTGAATAAATGAAATAGTTATATATATATATATATATATATATATATATATATATATATATATATATATATATATATGCCTCCTACCTGACCCAATCCTGACCACATAACTGGGCACCCCTCTCTCCCATGGGCGTATTGGTTTGAAAATATATAAATATTTTTTTTTTACTAATTGTCATAAATTTTAATCGTAGAATAGCATTATAATCTTTAAAAGCTTGCAAATTTTCATGTAATTTCGTCCCATAAAATCAAAGATATGATTATTTCAATATTTAATTTGTCTACGAGTATAGACATGTCCATAGATAGATATACCAGCTTTCTTTTTTTTGCAATTTTATTAGTTCGAAATCTCGGCGATTATTGATTAGAATTTAACAAATGAAGGCTCGTTAGAAAGCTAATACTCGTAACCAAATTGAATACTGAAATGCTCATATCTGGTTCTATGAGACGAAACTACATGAAAAATTGCTATTCTATGGTTAAAATTTTATGGCAATTGGTAAAAAAGAACCTATATTTTGAAACCAATAAAATATGTCTAGATTTGCCTACATTTGTAGCTATAGTGTCCTGGCAAGCCAGCTTTAGTTTTTCTGCTTTGAGGTAAATTTTGTTTAGTTTTTTTGTTTGTTTTTGCTTTTGCTTGGTTGTCTCTCCTATGGTCTTGTCAGGCCACTTATATATATATATATATATATATATATATATATATATATATATATATATATATATATATATATATATATATATATACAATGGTTGTATTGATTGATTTCCTTGATGTAAATCTATGCAATTGGGATTCTACTGAAACGGCTATGCACATATATAACCAATAATGTTTGTATTATAAACAGACTATATATATATATATATATATATATATATATATATATATATATATATATATATACACACACAGGATAGGACGATTAAGTTGTCGTCCTATGAAAATAATGATACAGCTTTTTTTTAAACTTTTATTGAAAAAATCAATTCAGATAACTTGATTATTTTATAGAGCTAAAATCTGTTCAATGTAGCCGCCTTCAGCCTCAATCACCGCCTCAATACAGATCTGGAACTGGGAGCATGCCTTTTCCATAAGTGCCAAGAGGATCTCAGCGACTATTCAGAAGATGATGGTGATCAGGCTGGCTTTGGTGTTGTAGGAGGTCGTATTCTTGACTTATGACCAAACAAAGTAGTCCAGCAGGTTCAGGTCGGGGGAGAAGGAGTGCCAGTGAGAGAATGGTACAAAGCCGTACTTCTTTTAAAGCCAAGACTAGGTCTCCTTGAACTTGTGGGCTGTCGTCAAGTCCTGCTGTCACACCGGAAGTCTGTCAGAGGTCATCTGATTGCACTAAGAGATCACCACATTCTTTAACACATCCAGGTACACTTTGTTGTTGACTTTCAAGCCAACTTCGAAGATGTAAGGTGGCATGGTGTGGCCCTCACTCGAGACCACACCAAAAACCATAACAGTGGCCGAAAAATTTGTTTTCGTAAACCTGAGTACGTCTGTTATTCGTGACAATCTAGTGTTTCCTTTTGAGGGTGATGGCAATGGTCCTGTTGTCATAACTTGAGTAAGTAGAGAGTATGAGTTGTACAGCGTCGCATCTCCAATTTCGCTCACTGGACACTGTGTCACTTTAAGAAATGATAGAAAGCTCCTATCGTTCTTGGTATTTTTACCCAACTAGCCAACTAGTTGATGGTCTGCAACAAAAAAAAAGAACACCTGTTTTCATCAAACAGAAATGGAATCATGTATTTTATAGGGCGACAATTTTACCGTTTCACCCTGGATATATATATATATATATATATGTGTGTGTGTGTGTGTGTATATATATATATATATATATATATATATATATATATATGTATATATATATAATGTTGTTTTGAAAAAAGAAAAACAGAATTAATTTATAAAATGGTGATCAACGTTTCGTCCCTATTGCAGGGGACATCCTCAGGATCTTAAAAGGAAAAATGCAGAAGAAAACGATCATAGACCATACTTTAGTGAAAAGAAACAGTATTAGAATCCTACCCATATCCGGAAGGAAAACTATAAATGTGTGTGTATGGGAAGGTTGGGTTTTTCAATGTCTATATACACACTTTTAAAAATACGTTATTTAAAATACGTTATTTAAATACGTTATTTAAATACCTATGTACACGCTTTATTTTTTTTCTAATCTTATTCATTTGGTTTAAATTATTTAAGGAAAAACAGTTTTGAACAATAGTATGAATTAACCAGGATCTGTCTTTATATTTTGTTCTTTGATTATTATTTTCCCTATACTAGGGACTAAATGGTAGAAGCCCTTTCTTTGCATAATAGTATTAGTGCTTAATATCAGTGCTGACTCTAAAATTTTTCTTTTGGCTCTATCTATCACAAATTTTATAATTTTCACATGATCTAAATTAAATGAATGATCGTGTTCCGCCCAATGGCAAAAGAGTGCATTTAGGGCGTTACCATTCTTTATATCTCTTCTATGTTCGTAAAGTCTTAGTTTCAATTTACGCTGTGTCTCGCCTATGTATGCTTATTGGCAATCGTTACATGGCATGGAATATATACCGGCGTTGGATGTGAGGGTTTTGGGAGAGTGCTTAGTAGTTTTTAATGTCTGTTTTATTGTTGTGGAAGTTGTTTGTATTAAGTGAAAACCAAGTCTTTTAAGAGTGTCCTAGATTTTTGTATTTTTACTATAGGAGTTAGTCAATCCTATATCTATGCTGAAATTAGTGAAGAAAAATTCAATTCAATTAATTCGGCATAAGTTGCATTACATGTTTCGTTGTTCTTAAGAAGGGTGCGGGAATGGAGAAAAAAAAGCAAACAGATGGAGGGAGGGAGGGAGGGCCGCCCTGAATTTAGACGTTTGGAAATACAGTTGACCAGCACCTGTCTAGCTTCGTCTTGAACTGATCCATTATTGATGCAGTGGCTTAGCCGAAATCTCTGGTGAAACAGCTTCAGGTTGTGTTCTTTCAGTCCCCGTTCGGATTCCGGGATGAGGAGAAGATCCCATCGTAATGGACATGAAGGAGGTTATAGGCCAAAATTAGATCGCCCCTCAGTCTTTAGCGCTTCTGCAGGAGAGGCTTCATAAGGAAAGTCATGAAAACCTAGCACTGACCGGGTTGTCAGCCTCTACACTCGCTCCAGATGCTGAATGTCACAAACAAGATATGCAGATGACACCTGGATGCCATATTCCAGCACAGGTCGGATGAGCAATATGTACACGGGGAGGAAGATCTCCAGAGTGAGATTAGTGAAGGACCGCTTGATGAGAAAAAGGCTACACCTTGCAACTTCCAACTGCAATGTGGCAAAATTGTCGACGTTGATGCTGAGATTTCATGAGGCCAACTATTTCCACACACGCTGAAGCCTCAACCGAAGAAGACCAATCTGTTTACAGCAGGACATCAGCTCGACGTCGTTAACAAAGAACAGCATATTACCACCAACAGCATCCAGCATGTCGTTGACGAATAGGATAAAATGGGCTGGTTCAAGCACCGACACTTGTAGAACGCCACTGTTAGCGCCCACCTTTGGAGACAGGCTGTCATTAGGATTCCTTAGGTACAACTCGCCAGAAATGCTCGAATCCCATGAATGACCGATTTGTTTAGACCATATGCAAAACGTTTTTGCATGAACAGACGGTAGTTGAAATAGTAAAAAACCTTGGTAAATTCTAAAAAAGACTATATCCATCGTGTCACCCGAGTCAATTATCCTCGTCACTCGCTCTTCCATCATGAGGAGATTTGTAAGACAGCAGCGTTTTGACATAAAACCATGCTGGTAGGTTGAAATGGCTGAAGTTGACGTGAGATAAGTAATTATTGTCCGTTTTAGCAGCGTCTCCATGATTTTACAGGTTATAGAAGTGATGTTCACTCATCTAATTTCTTTATATAGTTTTTTTAATAAACGGCTACATACAAAAATCTGCTCTGTATGCGATTTCGTCAACCTCCTTAAGTGTTCTCAAATTAAACTTGAATTCAGTTTGAATTCAACAATTTTATATTTTAACCGCATGTTGAGCATCTGACTCGAAAAAGCAGCCGGCAATTTGAGGGTCAGCAGGCGAAATCACAAACTCAACAATCAAATCGTGACCTTGAAGAGTCCTAATGGAGAAGTAGTTGATCAGCCTGACTAGCATGCATCGTTTTTTGCCAATGCAGTTGAACAGATAGTCAAGGAAGACGATGGCCGAGAGTCACTAAATCTAGACCTGATAGTCAAATCAATTTCACCTGTTGTTTGCTGCCCTGGGGAGACTGAGAAATTACTGTTGGCCGTAGATGTGAACAAATGTCATGAACCAGATAACATTCCTTCGATGATTCTTCGTGCTGTTGCATCTTAATTAACCATCCCTTTTTCAAGACTATTCAACATGACGCTAGCTACAGGGTTTTTCGTAATTATTAGTGTGGCTACGATATGCCCAATCTTAGAAATGACAGCAAAAAAGATTCACTGAACTCTATAACCTGTAACTAGGTATATTCTTACTTTATTTAATACTTTTATCACACAGACACACACACACACACACACACACACACACACACACACACACACACACACACATATATATATATATATATATATATAGTGTATCACAAAAGTGAGTACCCCGCCTCACATTTCCTCAAATATTTAAGTATATCTCTTCATGGGACAACACTGAAAAAATTATTTTTTGACGCAATGAAAAGTAGTCTGTCTTCAGCATATATAACAGAGTTTATTTATTTTCCCCTCAAAATAACTCAAAATATAGCCATTAAAAGCTAAATCTCTGGCAACAAAAGTAAGTCCACCCCTTACGAAAAGTTGTCAATATTAACAGACAACATGTCAGCTCTCAATATTCATCATTACCCAAAATCATTATCCAAAACTGCCTTACCTTCACATGTAGCCACTGAAATGCTCTTCCATTATTCAATTATGAAGTCACGAAACTGGTAGATTTTTAAGACTTTGCACACCTCCCCCTTCTGCTTGAGGATGCCTCAAAGATGTTCTATTGGGTTCAAGTCTGGAGACATGCTTGGTCCATTCATCACCTTTACCCTCAGCATCTTCAGTAAAGCAGTGGTTGTCTTGGGTGTGTGTTTTTGGGTCATTGTCATGCTGGAACACTGCTCTGCGACCCAGTCTCTGGAGGGAGGGGATCATGCTCTGCTGCAGTATTTGACAGTAAATGTTGGAGTTCATGTTTCTTTCAATTAAATGTAACTCTCCAATAACTGCTTCACTCATGCATGACATTCCCACTAACATGCTTTACTGTAGGCATGACACGTTTTTGTACTCCCCAAATTGGTGTGCATAGCTGTCACCCCAGGAGGAAGCCTCTTCTGAAGGCAATACACAAGAAAGCCCACAAACAGTTTGTTGAAGACATGTCAACAAAGCCTATAAATTACAGAAACCATGTCTGATGAGATGAAATTTAATTAATTCTGATGGCCTTAACATGTGTGGCAACGACCAGGTAAGGAGTACAAAGATAAGTGTGTCATGCCTACAGTCAAGCATGGTGATGAGAATGTCATGGTCTGAGGCAAGTTGTGAAATTGTTTTACTAAAATCAGGGGTAAATTGTTTTGAGAGTTTATCGACGGCATTTCCGTGTAAGAGATAGCCCAAGTAACAACACAATTCGAAACATTGTGCGCCGATTTGAAGACCAAGGAGTTATACTTGATCTTCCGCGAGCTGGCAGACTTCGAAACATCATCACAAATGAAAATAGGGAAAGAGTGTGAGAGAAGATGGAGCAGCATCCTGAAACAACTTGGGATATGTCGAAGCTTACTACACAATATTTTGCACAATTTAAAACTCTTTGCTTATAAAGTGCAGCTTGTACAATTTTCAACAATGGTTCAATATGCAATCAAAAATGCAAGAACTTGTCCGAAATTACCCCATTTTTCTGGAAAAGTTGTTAGATGAAGCCTATTTTTTTTTAACAAACACAATTACCAATTTTGTGGCTTTGAAAATCCAACGACAATTCATCAAAAGCAGTTGCATCCCATAAAGTGCAAAGTATGATGTGTAATAACGAAGAAGAAGATTATTCAACGTTATTTTTTTGAAGATCAAGAAGAAAATGTTGCCACTGTTACTCGATAGAGATATCGGACTATGATTACAGACTTCCTGCGCCAACAAATTCAAAATAGGCCCCGATTATGGTCCCAACAAGATGGGGCAACGGCACATACAGCGAGAGACACCATAGAGCTTCTCAGGCAATCCTTTGGCGACATTATCTCTCGCTATGGCAATATCAAATGGGCATCAGGTTGCCCAGACTTGACTAGCCCCGACTTTTTCTTGTGGGGATTTCTTAAAGAGTCTATGTTGAAAAGGTTGTTTGCTCAGCAACCGAGAAGGCTAACATGCTTGCCAGTCGGTTTGTCTCCAACTTCACACTGGATCCTGCTAACCACCCCCTCCCTGATTTTCCTTTGCGGACAAACGCCACACTAGATGATCTGAAAATCACCCCTTCTCAGGTGCATGCCATCATAAAAAATCTTGACACTTCAAAAGCATGTGGACCTGATCTCATCCCGGCTGTGCTATTAAAAAAGTGCTCCACCAAAGTAGCTCCGGTTCTATCCAAACTTTACAACAAATGCCTTAATGAATCTTGCTTTCCTGCCTGCTGGAAAACTGCTTCTGTTGTACCAGTTTTCAAGGATTTTGGTGAAAGAACTGATCCAGTAAATTACTGCCCCATTAGCCTCCTCCCACTTTTCACCAAAATATTAGATTCCAAAATTAACCAAGCTCTAGTTCATCATCTTACAGATGCTAAACTTCTGACCGACCAACAATATGGATTTAGTCAAGCACGTTCCACGGCAGACATCCTAACTGTAATCTATGAGCGTATATACCATTCACTTGACAAAGCAGGGGAGGGTAGAGCGGTAGCTCTAGATATATCTAAGGCTTTTGTCAGTGTATGGCATGAAGGTCTTCTCAGGAAAATCAGATCATACGGTATCACTGGAAGAATACTTAACATAATTAAATCCTTCTTAGATAAGAGAAAAATCCAGGTTGTCCTCGATGGTCGTTCATCTAAACAATATTATATAAATGCGGGAGTGCTTCAGGGGTCTATCCTTGGACCTCTATTATTCGTAATATTCATGACAGGAAAACAAGTAAATACATATCTAAAAAAATGGCAAAAACACTAGAGGGCGACCTCCGATCTGTAGTGGAATGGGGACATAAATGGATGGTCACATTCAATGCTGCCAAGACTAAAGTTGTTTCCTTCAATAATTATAAGAAACTGTCTCTTCCACCAATAGCAATGGCCAAAGACACTTTACAAAGCCAAAGTACATCATTTAAACTCCTCGGCCTAACGTTCACAAGAAACATGAGTTGGAACAATTACATTGAGAGCATTGCCAGGACCACTGAGAAAATAAACAACTATTTAAGTTCAAAATCCTTCAGTGATTTTTGGACACTATATATATATATATATATATATATATATATATATATATATATATATATATATATATGGTTGTGACGTGTTCAAAAGAAATCGATATAATGCTAGATCGTAAATGTGAGACCTAAAGTACCATTTATGATTTAAAAACTGTTACATATATAAGAAGCGTACCATGGTTTCATTATCGTGGATTAACCTTTTATTTTAATATCTCTCTCTTCCCTTCTCTCTCTTTCTCTCTTTCTTTCTCTCTCTCCCTCTCTCTCTTTAAACATATATATACACATATATACGGACCAAGCTACACATATGTCTGTGTGTGTAATAGAGAGAGAGAGAGAGAGAGAGAGAGAGAGAGAGAGAGAGAGGGAGGGGGGATAAGAAATAAATAAAGAGAGAAGGTAAGGAAATGAATTATTATGAAGTTCAAAGAAATATATGCAAACAAAAACAGAAAAAAAAAAAACGTAATAACAAAATGACAAAGGGTCTTATGAATGCGTTTAAAATATCCTGGGGCCATTTTTATTCAAACCTATTCTTTACGATTCTATACTTGAACATTCGCCATTTTGAACCGCCACCTACCTATCGCGTCCAACGAACGACACTTCATCCGCTTTGCAACATTTCGCTTTTGAAATATCCAATCTCTGTGCCCTATGGCACCAGATCTATCTACGCAGATTATTCCGTCAAGGTGACGGAGGGGGGGGGGTGAGGTTGTCCTTGGATGTCACATGGGCAACTCACGGCATGGTGCTCATCGCCACTAAGTATCTGATGAAAGCCTATTAAGGTTGTTGTGTTTTTTTTTTAGTCGAATTAAGACAGGTAGGCCTGTATTTAAGTATACACTTGTGTTTTGTTAGAGTGGTCGGCTGAAAGAGTCAAGTGCTTAACATGCAGTTCATTCAATTCCATTGTGGCGCAATCTCTTGTGTGTCTCTTGTGCTTCTTATTGGCCCGTCAATTGAAGACGCCTCCGGAGGCGACATGGTCCCAGAACAATGGCGAAATCTTCGATATTTATGTGAGGATACAGAAACAAAAGCCAGATTTTATTCCCCTTTTCTACCATGAATAGACAAGAAAGAGAAATAAAAATTGGATATAATTTTCTTAAGCACCGAACAAAAAATACTTTTAGTTGGAAATTCAGGAAAGAATACAGAAGAATTCTTTTGAACTACAAAATAAAATCAATGAAACATAATATAACAAGTAGATTTAGATCTAAATATTTTTGTTTCATTTTTAGGGGCGTGTCTGCCCATGATGTTTTGGGTGTGTGTATACATCTTGTTTAATCTAAGTGTAAAAGAATTTGACAAAACGAAAATAACATAAAAATATAAATAATAAAACGTACTATGCATTATTTGGCCTTTTCAGAATACCGTTCTCATCGTGAATGTTATTTTCACAATGTTTCGGTTGATGTAACCTTCGACCTTCTTCAGGTACATATTGTTGATAATGGGAATCTGCATTTAATTTCGAATGGAACCTTTTATTTAATCATTGGGGATAGAATGCTCTCTTTCCGTCAAACTTGACTAGGTAGAAGTCATCAGTAATTCGTAATTGTATTTTCAGTGTCGTCCACACTGAGGATTGAACCTTTAATATCTAGAAAAGTGTAAATGTATAACTGAATGTAATCAATTGCTTTATCCACTACACCATGGGTCATTCCGGAATTTGACAAAATACCCGGGAAGAACGCTGTTAAAATAACACTCATGATGAGAAGAATAATCCAAATAATCCAAATAATCAATACTCATCTCAAAAATTCAAAAACATAATAAAATGTACTTTACTGCAGTTTCTACCAATCTTCAAAAGTGTACTTGACTTTTCCTTTCTTTTTTTTTTTACAAGGTAGTCACCACTTATCAAGGCCCGGAAGCCACTCGGGAGTTAGGGTTATTTCGTGTACAGTACGTTAGTATTAGAGATTTGATAAAGTGGCTTACTTAAGGGGGCGGTTCATCAGGAATTTGTTTACATTGGACTTGAAGACATCCAGGTTGTAGTCAGGTGGGAAACAGGCAGCGGAAGAGAGTTCCACAGGCGTGCACTTCTAAGAAAGAAGCTTTGTTCATGGAATCTACGTTCTGATTTTGACACAGATAAGGACTGGGGAAAATTTTTGACAGTGGTTTCAGCTAGACGTG
Source organism: Euprymna scolopes (assembly GCF_053919585.1). Lineage (NCBI taxonomy): Eukaryota > Metazoa > Mollusca > Cephalopoda > Sepiida > Sepiolidae > Euprymna > Euprymna scolopes. The sequence goes on from NC_136486.1 coordinate 161,310,278, forward strand.
TGTTTATCGTGAAAGATTGGCGAAAGGGGACCAGAGATTGGAGCTCAGACGAGCACTTGCCATGGTAGTAACGATAAAACAAAGACAGGATCGCAACGTCTCTCTTATGGGAGCTGTGGGAGAGAGGTTGCAGGGAAGAGAAAAGGGCATCACCCACTAGGCCACTAAGCCTATTGTTTTTAGCAGCTCCTGCCCAGATGTGGCAGCAGTACTTCATCATTGAAAGTACTTGGCTTTTATATAGATAGAGGATTGCATCAGGGGTGAGATATCTTTTGGAGCGGTAGAAGGACCCTAATATTTTTCCAGCGACCTTGGCAACTGACTTGATGTACATGTTCCATTTCAGGTCAGGAGTAAAGGTCAAGCCCAGAAGCTTATCAAAACATGGAGCTTCCCCTAGACGAGAACCACCCATTTCAATTGATGCCAGATGTGGATCAGAGTGTTGATGATGTAAAGATAGGAGGTTGGTTTTATATGCATTAAAAGTAACCAGCCACCTTCTCCCCCACTGTACCACGCGCTCAAAATCAGAGGAGAGAGAATTAGAGAGAACTTTGTCATTTACGGCCTTTGATGTGTTGCCATAGATGGTCGTGTCATCTGCATAGATGTCAACGAATGATTTAAGTATGTGTTTTGGGAGATCATTGATGTAGATCAGGAAGAGAGTTGGGCCTAGGATGGACCCATGAGGGACTCCAGCATTAATATTGCGGGCCTCTGATTTCTGCCCATCAACCACTACTCTTATGAGTCTATCGGAGAGAAATGATTTAATGATCGAGAAAACATTTCCAGTCATACCGTAGCTGGAAATCTTGTGAAGTAGGCCTTTATGCCAAACCTTATCGAAGGCCTTTGATATGTCAAGGGCAATTGCATCAATTGAGAAACATGGTCGGAAGAATTGACAACATTGTATTATACACATATATCTCCACTCTTATATAAAAGTTACTGTGTGTGAGTTCCTTCCTTATAGTTTCCGAAACGGTTGAGCCTATCTTTTGCAAATTTCGCACAAAGCTAATTTATATTAGGCAAAGTTCTTAGATATGTTTTGTACAGAAATTCCTCCGATAATGATCGAAAATCGAAACAATCCGATCTTAAAAATAGTTTTTTCTCTCTTATAGATAAAAAAGAATAATTTTTACAGCGGAATCTTTTACATTACACCAGCCACGTCAATAATAAAATCGCAGCAAATTATTTTCGAAATTCGAAAAAATCCGATTTTAAAAAATAGTGTTTCTTTCTTACAGACAAAAAAGAAGAATTTTTACAAAGAAATATTTTGCGTTATACCGGCCAAGGGAAACAATAAAATCTCAGCAAACCATTTCTTCTTAAAACACAGATTTATAGTCATCTGAAGACATAGCTCACTGGTAGAGCATTCGTCTACAAATCGAATGATCCCTTGTTCAAACCCAGGTGTACCTTACGATTTTATTTTGATTTTTTTTCTTATTAAGGAGTTCAAGTTACGATGAAAGAAGAGATACCATTTAAAATTGCTGCAAAATTATCTCTTTGTTTGCATATTTTAAAACTAAACATTATCCAGAAGTGACTTTTCCAGGATATCGTCAGGCTCAAATATCAGCTGACGTGATATTGTAAACAAACACGGACTCAATTTTGTAATATAGTTGGCCGAGCAGACGAGTAAATTATCTATCTATCTATCTATCTATCTATCTATCTATGTAAAGTTGTATGGTAAAACGGAGATTTGAATCGCCATATTTTGAAAAATTATCAAAACATGCCAAACCTTGTCAAACTCAGTGACCTGTCAAGTTTGCACCGGAAGGTATTCGAACAGTTGACCAGAGGTTGGCATGTCGTCTGTCACGTGTCCCGGTTTGCTGGAGCATCGTTGAGTTGGATTTCAGACGTCGAAGAGAGCAGATTAGTTAAACCCCCCCCCCGAGACGCAGTTTAAAAGATATGTCATAAATACACATATGACACACACGTACAAACACACATAATGGTTGAAATAAAGAAGAATCATAGGCATGTATATACTCAAACACACGACGATGCAACACAACGCAACTACGCATATACACACTTGATTATATATACCAGTATGTTTTAAATTGTAAGTATATACATCGGATAAACATCCGCAGCATTTTCCGATATGGGCTGGATTTAATATGGTACCGTTCGAATAAGGCAACTTAACAATTTGATGAACGACATTATCATTATTATTTATATTTATTTATTTTTTGGCGATTTAGTCCACCAGGCAAATTATTCCTCGTAATATACAATAATCAATAGAGGATTGATTCTATATAATACATACGCAATCTGCATAAATTAAAATATCATGCTTAAACGTATTGTACGACCAAGCGACGCCGGGCGTCCATCTAGTTTATTTATACGGTGTAATTAGGTTGACTCGCCCATTTCCGTTACATAACTGACGTTAAGCCTCGTTGAACCTGGTCAGTACTTAAATGGGTGACCATTTGCTAATATCAGATGCTGTTTGTGTGCTCGAAAAAGTTATTCTTGTTTAAAACATGATGCATGGAATAATGCAGCGCCCTGATAAGGTCGGAGGGTTAAGGGATATCATCATCATCATCATCATCATCATCGTCATCGTCATCATCATCATCATGTTTGTACACGTGATCGCACATTTCTAGTTTTTTATTCATTAATGCAAATATTTTTACGGTTGCATTGTATATAATATTAACTGATCTCTCGACATTGATTTAAATCTTAGCAGATACCAGGCTCTTTTTCGTCGCAGTGGGTTATGGTCTGGGTCAGTCCTAAGTGTTATAGCGTTCCAGACATTACCATCTCTCTTTCAGAAAGGGTTGTTTGTTTCCGATTTTTTGAGGCGCTTCTATCGGTTCTTATGAACGTATCTATGCATGGCTATTTTTGCAGAGCCACAGCGAGCTTTCGAGAGAAGTGCCGTTACCTCTCTGCCCTTCCCACACCTTTCGTTCCTATGCCACATCTGGGAAGGAAATAAATCTCGCAGCAGCTGTTTATCATTAATGAACAATTATATTTTATTTTTCAGAAACGAGACAATAAGCATGGTAGTGATGTTTTTTGGGGTTCTTCGGACTACTATTTTCATCTTCAAAGCAATTCGTACAACATTTCTGCCGATGTACCCTCCGAACTTCTTCAGGCGTATCTTGTCCAACTCGGAAATTTTTCTGTTGAACGCGAGAATCTGCACAGAATTTGGAACGGAACCCTTCATTTTATTCACAGGCGTAGCATGCTCTCGTCCCATGGGCCATGACTGAGTGAAAGTCATAAATAATTCAAAATTGTATTTTAAGTGTCTCCCTTGAATTGAGCCTCCAGCTTCAAGAAGAATGTAATTTTACACTGAATTTACCAAATACTTTATCCACTACGCCACAGGTCTTTGCGGACAATACCAAGATGTATTTATTAAAATCTATTTTGTTTTCTAGATGTACACCTATAGTAATTATCATTACATGCAGTTTGTGTCATTATTTTTATTACATATTATTACTACATATATCTATGTGTGTGTGTGTGTGTGTGTGTGTGTTGTATACTATTTATAATAAATGGTCCCCATATTGTGTTAAATAATATACTAGTAGTCAGAACAATCTAAATAATACGTAAAATTCTCTACATAATGAATGTAATAGTGTAAAGGTAAGATGTCATATATATATATATATATATATATATATATATACATATATATATATATATATATATATATATATATATATATATATATATATAGAGAGAGAGAGAGAGAGAGAGAGAGATAGAGATAGATATAGATATTATTTTTATTTATTATAAACAAATATTATATAGTCACTACACTTGACATGCTGATGTTTCAGACAAGTGGTCGGTCAAGACCACAAGGTTTCTTCAGGCAACATAATAAAGTTTGTGTTTCTCTGTTCATTGAATTGAAGACATTTTTGTAAAAAAATAAAACGTTAATATAAAGAGGAAGGGTTTGAGTTAAATGATATTTTAGACACTGAAAGCGACAGCAGGAAGAGACGGCAAAACTTAATAGAAAGAAAAAAAGAAGAAAAACGAAAAAAGAAAGCAGAAAAACTAACGCCATAAGATATGGAAGGAGTATGAACATCGTTGAGTTATCTATGAAAAAGGGAGGGGAAGGTGTCAAAACAAGAAATCTATATTGAAAACGGAAGAATTTAGTTAAAAAGAGAGGGGGTGGACACAGATATAGAACTTACATATAAACCGTATACACACATGCATATCCGCATGTATACAATAACAGACGCATACACACAGAGATATACATGTGCGCACATAGGTACATAAAAGCATATCTATTTCAATCAATAAGGCATGAAAAATCCGTATGGATTGTAAGTTACATTTTCTTCAGACTTGCTAATAATAAATAATACGGTACTTGTACATTTTAATCAAGACGATTTTTAGGAAGAAAAGCTAGTAATAAAGATGGGGAGGGAGTCTTGGCGCTTTACATTGAGTTATCTTCCCGTGGTGCGTTAAAAATTTCCATAATGGCTGACTTCAACGTGCTCTTATAAAAACGCGTTTTTCCGCTGTAAAAAAAAAACCTACTCGATCAAATTAAATGAAATTTTTTTTCGGAGATCTTCAGTCCAAAACAGATGCGTACAATATAACCTTTTTTCAATATTTTCATTTTTTAATGTCTTGATTAAACTGTACAAGTACCTAAAATTTTAAATTAGAACTAAAGAATAAAAATATCAGTTATGGTAACAAGTAATAATAATAATAATAATAATAATAATAATAATAATAATAATAATAATAATAATAATAATAATACAAAAAAGAACTAGAAAAATACATAATGCAAAACACTGAAAGAATGATCATGGCAGCGAGGAAAACCAAAAAAAAAAAATCAATAAAACAGAAAGCAGAGAGAGAAAGGATAAAACAAGAAAAGAAACATGGGAAGAAAAACAACTACACAGAAGATTCATAAGGATAAAACAGATGAGGTTAACGAAAACACTTGGACATGGATGCGTAAAGGACACGTAAACCGAGAAACTAAATCCTTAATAACTCCAGCACAAGATAACTCGATAAGAACCAACCACATCAAAGCAAAGATCGACAAAACACAAGGAAACAAAAAATGCAGACTCTGTTGACAAAGAGACGAAACGATAAACCATATAGTAAGTGAATGTAGCAAAATAACCCAAAAGAACAGCATGACCAAGTTGGAAGTGCAGTACACTAGAAATTGTGCAAACAACTGCATCTTGAATGCAAAGACAAATGGTACAAGCATAAGCCAGCAACAGTAATTGAAAACGAGAATCACAAAACCCTATGAGGCATGGACATACAAACGGATAAACCCGTCCAAGCAAGTAGACTGGATGTCATAATAATTAACAAGAAAAAAAGTCATGCCAAATCATAGACTTTGCTGTCCCAGCTGACCACAGGATAATATCCAAGAAAAGACATGGGGTGAACGCATAATAGATTAGCATTATCTTTTCTATATGGTTCGTAGGATTCTTTTTTTTTTTAGATGTAAGGTTACATCAAGGAAATGCACTACTTTAATATTAGAGTTAACATCAACTGTAAGATTAATTCTTTGAAAGTATGTTTTTTTATATTTTCACATTTTGAGCAATTGGAGTTTTTTACGATCATAAGGCCATCATCCCTGTAAAGGCCTGTGGTGACCACTTCAATAGTTTTAGTAATATTATATAAGATGTACAGGCCCACTAAGTCAATCATTTCTGCTGAGTCCAGGGAACCTATGGACACATAAAAGGAGCATACCTGTCTCTTTTTGGTCCATTGCTCGTTTTTACTGATTAAAACTATATTTGTACATATTTTAATAATATCGATTTCGCTCTTAGTGATGTCAGAGAAAATTGAAGCAAAATCTATCACCTGTAATCGAGGGATAATAAATTTCAATTTCAAATTGAATAAATGAACAATTATGCTAGTTTTCAATTCTGGAAAATAACTAATCGTCTCAACAGTGTTTACCCAGAGATTTAATTTATATGCAGATTTAATTTGGTAATTAATTATTTCTAGTATCATTTTGCTAATTTTTCCTGTTTCAGGTTTAATGCGGTTAATGAATCTAGTTGTTGGTTTATTAATAAAATTTGGTTTATGATATTTAAGAAGGATATAGGCTTCATTAGTCTTCAGTTTGCTAACTCTACTACTTATTTTTTTATTTGTTTGTTATTATTTTACTATCACGGTTTATCTTCTTAATGAGGTCTGATTTTTACTTTCTATAATTTTTAATAATATTTTGCTCAAGTAGCTTGTGGTACTCCTGTTTATTGAGTTTATAAAATTTTTGCGTCTTGTCTGCTTTAACAAGAATGCATTTGGAGTTATTAATTTCCTTGACAGTAAGATCTAATTTTCTTTGGGAGCGGTTTTTAGTTTTGTGGAAGGTGATTTCCTTGACGATATTAATAACATCCTTTTCAAATAAATCCAGTTGTTCCACACGAGGTGCAGTGTCCCGATTTCTAAACCCGAAGTAATCCTTATTATAATCAATTGGTTTATATCGGATTTATTCAGAAAAAAAAACATTGCTTTCCATTTCATGCGTCTCAGTAATTCTTCTATCTTTATTGTAAGGACCAGCAGGTAATTCCAATTATTGGTGGTTGGGATGTTCTTCAGAGATGTGTGGAAGTTAATTTTCTCCATGTTTATATGTAATATACCAACGTTGAAGAGTGCTCAACAATGAGAGAGCTGATATTCCTAGTTAAAGGTATTCAAGAGGGAAAACTCGTGAATATAAATGATGTCATTAAGAATGCTCAATAAAAAAGAGAAAAATATATTATTTTTATTTATATAGACAAATATTTTTATTTATATAGACAAATATTTTATTTATATAGACAAATATTTTATTTATATAAACAAATATTTTTATTTATATAGACAAATATTTTATTTATATAGACAAATATTTTATTTATATAGACAAATATTTTTATTTATATAGATAAATATTTTTATTTATATAGACAAATATTTTATTTATATAGACAAATATTTTTATTTATATAGACAAATATTTTATTTATATAGACAAATATTTTATTTATATAGACAAATATTTTTATTTATATAGATAAATATTTTTATTTATATAGACAAATATTTTATTTATATAGACAAATATTTTATTTATATAGATAAATATTTTTATTTATATAGACAAATATTTTATTTATATAGACAAATATTACATAGTCTCTACACTGAACATGCTAATGTTTAAGACATATATACAGTGTGGAACGATAAAAATGTCTCCCCAAAAGAAAACAACACTACAGCTTTATTTTAAAACTTTTATTGAAAAAAATTAATTCAGGTAAATTGAGTATTTAGTAGAACTGACATCTATTCAATGTAGCCTTCTTCAGCCTCAGTCACCACCAAGATGAAAGTCCGGAATTGGGAGCATGCCTTTTCTACAAGCACCGGCGAGAGCTTGATGAATACTCAGCAGATGGCGTTGATCAGTCTGGTTTTGGTGTTGTGGGAGGTCATGTTGGTGATGTTCTCAACATATGACCAAACGAAGTAGTTCAGCAGATTCAGGTCGGGGGGGGGGCAGTGAGAGAAGAGTACAATGTTGTAGCACTCCCGAAGCCAAGCCTGGGTCTCTATGGACTTGTGGGCCGGCGCCAAGTCCTGCTGCCACATCCAGGGTCTGCGGGTGGCCACCTGATTGCATCAGGGGATCACCACACTGTTCAGCACATCCAGGTACACTTTGGTGTTGACTTTTAAACTGACTTCAAAGATGTGAGGTGGCATGATGTGGCCCTCACTTGAAACCACATCACAGACTATAACCATGGCCGGAAACTTTGTTTTCATCAGCTTCGGCACGTCCCTGTTATGCAGATTTGCATTTTAGGGGTGCTGGCAATATTTTTGTGCTGTTAAAGAGGCTTTGTTTAGGTGTTTTTATATAAATAACTAGCACACAGCCTGGGTTGCTTAGTCATAAAATATGCTTAAATATGATATTTTAATTTATGCAGATTATGTATTTATTATAGCCAATCCTCTATTGATTATTATATTGTAACGAATATATAGCATTTTTTCTCCGGCGTGGCTCAATCATAAAGTACGCTTAAATATGATATTTCAATTCATGCAGATTTCGTAATTATTATTGTAGAGCCAGTTTTCTAGTAATTATTCTAATGTACCCAATGTATAGGAATGATTTCAAAAGTACAAAAAATGTAACTTGGTTGCCATCAGCTAAAATTGAAACAAAAACATGTACTTCTCCTGCCTTATTAGTTACACTCTGAGCATCGTCCATCTGCATATAAAAAGTTAAAAAATAACAAAATGTAACCTATAAATGTATATTTGCGCATGCGTACAAAAGCGTTCATAGTCAACTAACGCCTGTCAAGTTTAATTTTATTTTCAATTTTGACCACTCGGCAGCTATTTTTATCAGCTTAATAGTTAATCGATTTTTTTCTACTGATCAAATCCTCTATATATCAAGTTTCAAACCTGTAGACCAAAAGAGTTTCGTAAAAATCATTTTACCAAGCTCAAACATCAACAGAATATGGAACATTTTAAAATGTCCTTTTCTCAATTTTGTTTTAAATGGCCTTTTCTGAGTAATAGCTGATGTCCTGTGCAGTCCTAGGAGGTCCATCCTCGCAGGTGATTGCCTCCTATCTTCCAGGGGTTGAATAAGTTTATTGCTTGCTTCCTGAAATACCTCTACCGGGGAATGTCGACGGGGTTGCCTAGGCAGCCAATGTGCACCTCCTTTGGGAGCGTTGGGTTGATTCCTCCCAATTCCCATCTTGTGTCACATCTTCCTGCAAGAAAATAAACCCTTTTCAATGTGTTTGTAGATGTATGTTCATGGAGACTCTATATTATTTGCACATATAGAACATAATCCGAAAAAGTATTTTCATTATTTATTTATATAGATCAATATACTAAAGTCATGCAATCGGTTAATCTGCGCATTTCGTCTGTGTGTACTTGAAAAATACTATTCTTTTCTGTCAAAAAACAAAAACAATACTTTAAAAAATAAAACATGTACAAAGAAAAAAAAACAAGAACAGTTGATACAAAAGCTAAAGAAAGGCTAATAAGGGCTAATAAAAAGAAAACAAGTCTCAAACCAAGTAATTGGCTTGTCATTAAGACAATTAATGTAATCCTCAGCTCAATCAGCGGGAAGAAAAACAAAAAATGGCGGTCTTTTGAGAAGCGTTTTCATCGTTTTGTCAACGAGTTAAAAAGCCTTGTACAATGACGAAATGGTATTGCATGCATGCTCACCGGACGTTCATCTCTCGGGTAACTGACAAGTTCACCTTTCTTTTCTTTTTCGTTTTCTTCTGAGGCAGTTTTTTTTTTTTTCAATTTCGCTCGATTTAATGAATAAAACGCGGCTATTGTTTTAAAGAGGTGCTTTTACAAACTTGATCAGTTGTTTAAAAATTTTTTAAATGAAACATGTTAATGCTTAAAATATATTTATATTAATATTTGTTCATATATTAGTCCTCGCGTAAAGAGCAGTACACAAACTGTTTTAAATCATAATAATAATAATAGAATAACAATAACAAAGACTTTGACCGTAACCAGCTATACAGTCTTTTTAAAATTTTCATCTCTATGTTTCTTGTTATGTACTGAATATTTGTTAATGAAACCTATATGAAATATGTTCCTTATTAAATTTAAAAAATTTTCTGTTCTGAAAGAAGTTTAAAAAAATTTAATTTAAAAAAGTTATTTTATAGTTTTGTTAAAAAATTTCAGATTTTCTCATTATTCAAACCTGTATTACAAAGAAGGGGTTGCAAAAAATGAGGTGTGGTGTGAGGAGAAATACGAACTGAAACAGGGAGAATATTCAGACCTGTAATAATACAAAGAGGGGATTGCAAAAATGCGTTGTGATGTGAGGAGAAATACAAACTGAAATAGAGGGAAGGGGAGTTTTAAAATATAATCTTAAAAAGATAAGATAAAAGTTAGAAAAGGATTTCATCCTAGGCATGAAAATTGTTAAAAACATTATCTTTCATCTAGCAATTAATTATATAGATATAAAATTTTCAATGATTTTTTTTAAAGTGCGACAGAATGTACATTACATAAAATAGATCCAAGGTAATTTTTTGGTTCAATTTAAATTAAATTTTTGTACCTTACTTTGTAAAATTTATAAAAGTGCACTTTGAAGATAAATAAATTTCAAATTGAATCTTGTACCTTTCTTTTTAAAGCCTATAGTAAAAACATTTTGTTTAACAATTTTCATGCCTTGGATGAAATCCTTTTATAACTTGTACACACACGCACATACATATATATATATATATATATATATATACACATATATATATATATATATATATATATATATATATATATATGGGTGAGTTAAAAGTAATAATAAAATCGATTCTTTAAGAGAAAACTTATCGGGATAATGCAAAGCTCAACAATTTGTTTTGGAGCTTATATAGATTATCAATAAAAAAAGAAAACGAGAATATAAAAGCATATACTAATGTATATAGGTTTATTTGTTCATTCAATAAGGATGATACATCAATTAGGGGTGTAGGATAAGTTAATCTCTTTATACCATGGTATTTCGAAGCCTAATGCTTCTCATCAGAAAGGAGAGAAGATGCTAGGTAAGATAATAGGGATGCGACGTCCAGCAATAACTATATTAGGAGCAAAATAATTGTGCAGTGTGAGATAAAATATTAAGACTATTTGAGGAGGGAAGGGGAGAACTAAAGCTATCTCTGTGATATAGGAGGAATATAGCTTTTATTATATAATAAAGATAGGTGTATACCACGTATGCCTTATTGGGTTTAATATATGTGTGCATATGCTCATTTAAACTCTCGGGAAAAATATAGGATAAGTAATTACAGTTATCCCTGATAGACCCTCAAGCCTTACTAAGTGTTTACTTTCTCGTAAATATATATATATATATATATATGTTGTGGTTGCAAGGTTGAACAATAATTAGTAAGGAAATACAATGAAGACGCAAACAACAAGATAACGCGATAATAAGTGTATTAAAGAAAAGGTATATTTACAATATGTACAAATGACGGTGTCGAGTCAGAGAGTCTTGGTGGGAGGACATGTACGCTCTTCGGCGTCACTTCTGGTGGCATTTGAGTAAGACACACCAAGGCCAACCTAGGCTTGCCATTTATAGTGTTATGTTATTCGCATATGCAAATAAGTGGTTGCCACCACAACACCCCCCTCCCAAGATTTGAAGTCACACAGATTTCAATATCTTTTTCTTTTTGGGCTTGGTAGGGGGTAATGGTGATCTTTTAATAGGGAGTTGACCCCGGTCGAAAAGTCTGCGCACACTCTAACTTCGTCATTCTTTTTCTTTACGTATACGGTGGGGGCTGCCCACTCGCTGTGTTCTATTTTTGATAGAATTCCCGTCTGTTCCAATCTATTTAATTCTTTATCAATCTTTTCCAACCCAGCGAACGGAACATTTCGCTTTTTTCTAAAAATTGGGCTGGCGTTTTCTTTAAGTTCAAACGAGGCCTTGAATTTATTGCAGCGACCTAAGTTAGTCGTGAATGCCTCAGGAAATAATTCTTTTAAATCGTCTTTTATATTTACTGTTGTTGGAGAAGAACATTCTAATTTTTTACAGAATGTATTGATTGGCTTATCCCATAGTCCGAATTTCTCAATTAAATCTATTCCAAACAGATTTTCACTATTTTTTAGTACGAATATTTTTAATTTCTTCGAAATCCCTTTCAATTTTATCGGGAGGACAACTTCTCCTTCAAATTTTATACCCCCACCAGTTACCGTCCGGGCTGCTTTACTAGTTTTCATCATGACCGGTTTTCCCAACTTTTTCCACGTATTCAGGTTTATTATAGAAACATCGGAGCCGGAGTCGAGTTGTAACTTTATTGATGTTTTAAATATTTCCACTTTTACGTATTTTCGCCGATCTTTGTCTAATTTTGTATTTGATTTTGTTTGCTGTACTCTCTTTCTGGTGTAATCTTTATATCTGCAGCAATCGCTTTTGTGTCCCACCTTCTTACAAATGTAGCATTTTTTCTTCTTATAAGGACAATCTGATTCGCAATGCTTTTCTGCACATCTCTTACAGTTATATCTAGGAAGAGGCTTGTTATATTCTGTACTATATTTATGGTTATTATCTTTGGAATATCCCGTTCCATTGCTTTTCTTTGTAAAATTCTTGGTTGGTGCGTATGGTTTTCTAACTTTTCTTACATATGCCATTCCGGATTCTTCTATATTTTTTTAATCCTATTTTAGTGTAATGGCCCTTTCACAGTCCTCTGCTAGTTTCTGGAGGGTTAAATCTTGCTCAGATTCGAGCTTAGACAACACTCGTCTGTGTATTTCTGCATTTTTCGTGGAAACTAACCCTTGAGCGAAGATTAGACATTTAAAATCTTCTACCGTTAGTGCTGCAAGCTTAAAATTATCGCAGTTTTTATTGACAACTGATGCGTATGTCAAATAATCTTGGTTGTCTATCTTTCTTAGATTAATGCACAGCCATCTTTTATGAAAAAGAGATATATTTGGATTAAATAATTCTTTTAGTAATTTTACAGCTTCCATGAACTCTAATTCCGCAGTTTTTTTTAGGTAATATGTAATCTACGAATTTGCTGTGTTCTGATGTACCCAATTTTCTGAGTAAGAGGCTCACTTTCTGACTATTTGGCCAATTTTTTACAGTCCAGTTGAAAAACATCCTCGTATCTTGTGTAGTATGCTTCAAAATTCTTCTCTTCCTCAGGCACATAATGAAATGTGTCCATGCTATTAAAAATAGTTGTATGGGAGAAATTAACACTGTCGACATTTTCTCGATTACTCTTTAGTAGTTCCAGTGTTTTAACAAAACGTTCATCTTGTCTTTCTTCATATTCCAATTGTAGTTTCTTATGCCTTTCTTCCTGTTCCAATTGTAGTTTCTTATGCCTTTCTTCCTGTTCCAATTGCAGTTTTTTCTGCTTTAATTGTGCCATTTTCTGCTTTTCTTCTTGTTCCTGCTGCCATTTAAATAATCTGTCCTCTCTCTTTTCCTCGCGGTCAGCCTGTGCCTGTATTTGTGTTTGCAAAAGCTCGTTTTGTGTAGCTTGTCTGCGTTCATCCCGCTCAGCCTGTGCTTGTAAAAATTGCATGAACATTTTTGATAAGTCTTCCATGTTTTTTTTTTGTTTTTTTTTTAGTGTGTAGTTAAAAAAAATATTGTACCATGTACACTATACACCGGTTTGGGTTACAACAAAAAAAGCAAATTGCTGTAAGCTCCTGTTTTCAATAATAATATCGCTGCTTGCAATAATATATTCTTTTTGCGAGTCACGCTGCAAAAAAAATAAATAAAACAGGTTTATCTGGAATCACGAAATGGAATTGACTTTCCGTTTTTAGGCACTTACTAATAAGTAACTCTTTCCACAAAATAAAAGTTTGGGTTTTTTTTTTAATCGAGTCACAATTGAATAAATGTATGCAGTACATTTAGTTCTTTAAGTTTTTTTTTCTCTAGTATTTTAGTAATTAAAATACCTCTTAAATTGAGATTACCTTTTTTTTTCGTGACGTTTTACTGTATTATCCGTTATTCAGTGACAACTTCAAGAAAAAAAATCCTTTCCTTGAATTTTAGTTTTAGCTGTGGTATTTCCTTTTAGTACCGACGTCAACCAAAACATTAATTAAAAAGTCCTTTAGTTGTTGTTTTGTTTACGGAGAACAGTAATTAGAATCCACTGGTGAACTTTTTTCGTAGGTTACTTCCTTGCTTTTCGTAATACGGGTCTGACCTGTCGTTTTTGCGACAGAACAAAGTTCGCTTTTCGTTTGCAAGTTGGTCCTTTAGTAAGATTTGTCGTGTAGCGACAAACAAAAATTCACTTTTACATTCGTTTGCAGGTCGGATTCCCAGAAAACGGCGTAAATTGTCGCTTTTGCCACGTTAGAGTTTTTTTTTTTTTTCACTTGAGTTGAAACTTCTCTTTAGCGTAAAATCCGTTTGCTCGTCAACACTTTGCATTCCTTAAAAAAATGGTCAACCTTTGCGTTGTACTTTTTTTTTTTTTAAATAGTTCTTCGTCAAACTGTTATATTTGACGCTTCATATCTCGTCGCCAACTGTTGTGGTTGCAAGGTTGAACAATAATTAGTAAGGAAATACAATGAAGACGCAAACAACAAGATAACGCAATAATAAGTGTATTAAAGAAAAGGTATATTTACAATATGTACAAATGACGGTGTCGAGTCAGAGAGTCTTGGTGGGAGGACATGTACGTTCTTCGGCGTCACTTCTGGTGGCATTTGAGTAAGACACACCAAGGCCAACCAAGGCTTGCCATTTATAGTGTTATGTTATTCGCATATGCAAATAAGTGGTTGCCACCACAACAATATTGGATGAGGTCCTAGCTAATGAAGCCATGGATGCCTTCTGTCGCAAGGTTCGAATCTATCGACTGGTGTTAATCATGACACCCTGCACTAATGATTCCCGAAAGGATGAAACAGTAGTGTCTGTAGGTATTTAATAATTATTATAGTAAATAATTATGTCAGTCCCTTTAAGAAACGAGTTTCTTATCGATGATCCCTTTCAGCTGAATAAAAGTCGGTCAATTTAGCTCTTATGCGCAGATCATCATAGAATCATTAGATCACTCTGACAGACGTTAAAAAGCATTAAAAATAAATGTTTAAATTCAACAGCATTTTTTTCCGGTTCACACTAGCTGAATAGATTAGATCCTTGCTAATGAAGCCAAGGATGGCTTCTGTCGCCGGGTTCGAATCTATCGACTGGTGTTAATCACAACACCCTGCACTGATTGATGGAAAGGATGGAACACTAGTGTCTGTAGGTATTTAATAATTATTATAGTAAATAATTATATATATATATATATATATATATATATATATATATATATATATATATATATATATATATATGTATGGGATGATTACAATATTTTTCCTGATTCTGATACAATTCTCGATTCCTTATTAAATTCCCAATTCTGATTCTTTATAGATATCTAAATATTTTACTATGAAGTTATTTTTTCGTGATTACCGTAAAAACAGATATTAAATGTGTTTATATTTTCTCAAAAAACACACTTATGGGAGGGGGTGATCCATAAAGTTTAATTTTACTTGTAGTTAAAAATCAATAAATATTCATTTTATTATTACTACCAGTAATGGAATATTTTGTTTAAAATAAAATCAAATAAAAAAAAAAGATAAAGGAATCGTTTATGGCATCAGAAAATAGGTACAAAATTTTCAGATTCCGATACCTCAAAAGTTCTAATTTTCTGATTCTTATTCCAAATAATCGTCCCAACACTAATATGTGTGTGTGTGTGTGTGTGTGTGTGTGTGTGTGTGTGCGCACGTGTGTGTGTGGGGGGGGGAGAAAGAGAGAGAGGCATATGAAGATTTGGCAACTCACTACTTCATAGTTCGATTAACAAATAAATATATACAGAATTCGATAGGTCGTACACATACGCACCATATCGATACTCAATTGTTTAAGTAAACTATTCATATGTTTAACACGTCATGTGCATGTCAGTGATTAACTTGTGCGAAATCCTTTTTTCCCATTGGGAATTCCTTTATAATTCCTTTTCTCTTAAAGACTTCAACAGGAAACCTTGCTCAGGGGCAAAACCGAACTTCCAATCTACTCATGACCTGATTCCCGCCTACCAGAATCTATTACAGCCCCCGCTGTCATCTCACCATATGCACTCTCCAATCATGATTGTCTTTTTCGCGTCCATTTACGACATCTATAGCAAAAGCATCTCTAAGCTCTCGCTCCTTCTCTCTCTTACAAGAAAGCTGACCATCTCTTACACACACACACACACACACACACACACACACACACACACACACACACACACTCTCTCTCTCTCTCTCTCTCTCTCTCTCTTTCTCTCTCTCTCGCTCTCTCTCTTTCTCTCCCTATCTATCTATCTCTCTTTCACACACATACTATCTCTCACAGCATTGTCCTGTGGTCAATCTATGTGACCCAGACCAACCTTCTCTCTCTATCTCTCACTCACATTTCGCCATAATTCCTCTTCATGCATACACAAGCACAAATTTTCTTTTTCTCTTCTTCTCTTTCCTCTCTCTCACATGCAGGTTTTCTGTGGACCATTTTTATGTATCACTGATATTAACTTCTCCTTCTTTCTCTCTTTCTCTCTCTCTCTCTCTCTCTCTCTCTCTCTTGCATTCACTCTCATTTCTTTTACTTTTACTCCCCCTTTTACATCACTGCTCTCAAGTTCTCTCTCTTTTCTCTCTACTGGTGGATTGAGCATTTTAGTAGATAAAATAGTGGATGCCATTTAGCAGATTGATATCCATAAAAAGAATTGAGATCTTTAGGCAGTCGGTAGCACAAATGTAAAAACAAAAACAAAAAAAAAAAAACGTAAACGCTCCAAATTTAGTTTTTGAATTTTGGATATATGTATTGATCAGTAATATTATTTAGATTATTCAGAATACTGTTCTCATCTTAAGTGTTATTTACACAAGGTTTTGGTCCATGTAATCTTCAATCTTCTTCAGGTGTATCCTATTGAACTGAAACTCAGGAATCTGCACTGAATTTTGAACGGAATTCTTTATTTAATTCATGAAGATAGCATGCTCTCGTTCCGTCAGCCATGGGTAGAAATCCTAAGTAATTTGCAATTGTATTTTAAGTGTTTCCCTTGAATTGAACTTTAAACCCCAAAAAGTGTGTAACTTTCCAAGAGCCAAGTCTGTCTTAAGAATGGAGTACTGTTGTCACATTTAGCCATAAGCTGCTTAGGGCACCCTATCCTGCCTTGGTAGATTTAAAAACCGACTTGAAAACTTAGTAGATGATGACCTTTTCTCTTCCCTGCAGTCTCTTTTCCACACAAGGACGTTGCCAGCCTGTCTCTTCTCTATTGTTATTTTCATGGCAAGTGCTCGTCTGAGCTCTAATCTATAGTTCTCCAGTGCCAAACTTTCATAAACAACACTCGATTAGCTACAACCACTATTAACAATTCCCCCCTCCCACTCCTTATGTGTACTTAAATCTGGATGCAGATTCCATGAACAAAGTTTCTTTCCTAGAACTGCTCGCCTGTGAAAGTCTGTTCTGCTGGCCTGCTTTCAAGCTGACTACAAATGATCGTCTTCAGTCCAATATAAACAAGTTCTTGTTTAGCCGACCTAAATAATTTATTTTTACCCCATTTTCGCCAGTAACTATTAATACACTGTTATCTCAGTGATTACAGTACACTCATTTGACCTTATCCTCGACTGGCCTTCAAGCCTTTATAAGTGGTGATTTCCGTGTAAAAAATCAAAATTAGTTAATTAGGTATTTGATATTTTCAAATCAGTGATAAATTTTTACCAATTTTTATCCTCTGATGAAAAGGATTTATCTTTGAAAATTCATGGTTTAAGGATTTTTAATTATTATAATTCTTTGTTTGAATTTTTGATGGATTAATGAATATTATAATTTATTTAATATTTTTTTTCATCATAAATTTGTTCATGCTTCTTAATTGCCCTATCTAATATATAGAGATATCTATTAGTGTGGTATCTTCTACTATAAAGATAATATTTATCTTTGTAATATATATATATATATATATATATATATATATATATATATATATATATATATATAATTAAATAATAATTATTTTTTATATCTACAGACATTAATGTTTCATGCTTACACAATCATCAGTGGAGGGATAACAATTCCTGTCGGTCTTGAGATTTAAACCCAATCATGAAGACACCTTTTGCTCAGTTTGCTAAGCTTCTACACTAAGGTCAGCAAACAATTGACGCGAGAATGAAGGGAATGAAGAACTATTAAACGCCAAGTTCTGGTGAATACATTTGACAATCTAGAGTGTTCTAACAAGCGGAATTTGTAAACATTGCATAAATACTAGTTGATTGTCTTATTTATTATTCTGCAGATAGTGTCCATTCTTAAAGGAGCTTGATAGTTATAATTCAATAATAATTATTTGTTATACCTACAAATCCAAGTGTTTCATACCTACGCAATTATCAGTGTAGAGGTGACAATTCCTTCCAGTCATGAGATTCAAACCCAGTCTCAAAGACGCCAATTTTTTATATATACCTATGTAAGGTAAGTAGGAGATAACCCCAGCAAAATAATCGATTATTAAGAAAATATCAAAATAAGTACATAATATTTATTTCTATATGTGTTACATAAGATTAGAAAAAAAAAACATTAGTACCATCGGTTTTAAATCCAAATAAATCTGGCCACTATCTGGGCACCTATGTCCGACTCTCTTCAGATTCTGTTTATATTTGTCTCTTTACAGAGTCTGACATCGCTGACCAAATATTTATATCTTTATGTTTTCTATCCCTTTAGAATTCTCTCTTTTTCTTGCTCTTCCTTTCCATCACCCAATGACCATCAGTGGCACACTTTATCTAGCAACTCCCTAAGGGCAATTCTCTCTCTCTCTCTCTCTCTCTCTCTCTCTCTCTCTCTCTCTCCCTCCCTCTCTCTCTCTCTCTCACACACACACACACACACACACATCAGCTTTGACCTATTTCATTTTCAGGTCCTCTAACATATGAGCCCATTTGATGTGGCCACACTCTTTGTCTGCCAATCCATTATAAGGGATAGTCAACGCAGGCCCATACCTCACCCTTTGGCCCCTTTCCATTGTGATTACTGTCCTCTGTCATAAGCTCTGCAAACCGTCAATGAAGTGAATTGATTTCAAGAGTGCTTACTTAACAAGCTTATTCGGCTGCCCGTGAACGGTCAGTTTAGAAATCATCTTCGCCATGGCCATTCAAATACATCTAACCAGCCCTTTCTAACGTGGTGGGCCAACAAACACTCATACATATTGGTATATATCCATAAAACTACAACTATCATACAAAGGTACACACATTAACACATATGTTTAGGAAGAGAGACGGAGTGTGTGTAAACGATGACATATTTTTTTAGTTTTCTAAATACAAAAAAATCATTATATATATATATATGTGTGTGTGTGTGTGTGTGTGTGTGTGTGTGTGTGTGTGTGTGTATATATATATGTACATATATATATATATATATATATATATATATACAGTGATGATCATATTTATTGGCACGGTAAAATAAAAGTTAAATTTTGTCTAATAAATTCTAAAAAAGGGATTAAATTAAAGAAAATAACAAAGTATATTATGTATTTTTAACTGGCCTTTCCGATGCAGCAATCGGATTTTAGAAAAAATAAATAACAAAGGAACAACAAACATAATTGCAAAAAACCCTTGTTCAAAATTATTGGCACGATTTATTTAATAATCAATTGTATAGCCTTTGGCCTTGATTACCTTCCTCAGTCGCTTTTCATAGTTTACAACCAAATTGTTGCACTCTTCAGTAGTAATTTTAGCCCACTCTTCCTGACAATAATCCTCCAATTGAATAAGATTCTTAGGCTTCCTTTGCATTACCCTCAATTTTAATGTTCTCCATAAATTTTCAATTGGATTAAGGTCTGGGCTTTGTGATGGCCACTCCAAAACATTAATATGATTGTCCTCAAGCCATTTCTTAGTCAGTTTAGCCGAATGCTTTGGGTCATTATCTTGCATGAACCACCAACGACGACCAAGTGAGAGCTCTTTAGCAGAGTCTTTCAGGTTTTCATGCAATATTTTAACATAATCTTCCTTTTTTATGCTACCTGTGACCTTAACAAGTCGCCCTGGTCCAGAGGCAGCAAAGGATCCCCAAAACATCAAACTGCCTCCACCGTGCTTCACTGTGGGTATGGTGTTCTTAGGCAGGAAAGCTTCGCCAGATTTTCTGTAAATATAAGACACTTTATTATGGCCAAATAACTCTATTTTCGTTTCGTCAGTCCATAGAACACGTTTCCAGAATGCAACATCTTTATCAATATGACGTTTTGCAAAGGCTAGCCTTGCTTTCAGGTGCATAGGCTTCAATAAGGGAGTCTTTCTCGGACGACATGCTTTTAAACCAGCTCTCTTCAAAACTCTACCAACTGCATGTCGAGATACATTCACTCCAGAGGTGCTCTGTTCATCAACAATCTCCCCAACAGAGATCCTTGGGTTTTGTTTTACTTGTCGAACAATTTTCCGTTCATCTCTTGGGGAAAGAATCCTTTTTCTCCCTCTACCCTCTAAACTCATAACGTGGCCTTGCGATTTGAACTTGTTTATTATGGCTCTAACAGTGGATTTGGGAAGGTTTAGCTTCTTTGAAATCTTATCATAGCCCTCCCCATTGGTATGGCATGCTACAACAAGCTTCCTGACATCTTCGCTGTGTTCCTTAGTTTTAACCATGGCGATTGAAAATTATAATTTAGTCACTTATAATAGTTTAAATAAATCGCCTTCTAAAAATTATCTGAAAAAAATTATTCACTGAATTAGCGTTAAACAAGCATAATATGGCTATAAAAAAGTTCAGAAAGCACGTAAACCGGAAATTGATTGATATTATACTGATACTAAAAGAAAAACAAAGCCGTGCCAATAATTTTGAACAAGGGTTTTTTGCAATTATGTTTGTTGTTCCTTTGTAATTTATTTTTTCTAAAATCCGATTGCTGCATCGGAAAGGCCAGTTAAAAATACATAATATACTTTGTTATTTTCTTTAATTTAATCCCTTTTTTAGAATTTATTAGACAAAATTTAACTTTTATTTTACCATGCCAATAAATATGATCATCACTGTATATATATATATATATATATATATATATATATATATATATATATATATATATATATATATATATATATATATATATATATTTACATAGTTTTTGTTGTTGATTTTTTAAACGATACTTTTGTTGTTGATTTTTTATGATATATATATATATATATATATATATATATATATATATATATATATATATATATATATATATATGTATATATATACATACATAGGCGGCAAGTCCATACTTGAAATTTTTTCAAAAAACTGCAAATTTAAGTTAAATTTAATGTAACTGTTTAAACAAACTATACCTCATTTAATTGGGCTTTTATTCTTCTATAATTTTACTTGTTCATATTTGACTTTTAATTGAAATATTCTTGTGTTCACGTCAATTTAAAAAAATAAACTTCAAATTGAGGAGGCAAAAAGAAAGTCCGCACAATGGAAAATTGTTATTTAAATGTAACTTTAGGACATTAATGCAACACAAATACAATGGGAACACAATGAACTAGTTAATATGTAGTAGCATAGCCCTTCTGCAATTTGACAGTCTGCAATAGTTTGGGAATTCCTTGAATTAGACTGCTGCAATACTCCAGGGAAAAGGCATCCAACTTTTCTTTAATTTCTGTCCAAAGTTCTTCCAAATTTGAAATTTTATCATTGCGTAGCTGTTGCTTGATGCAATGCCATAGGTTTTCGATAGGATTGAGGTCTAGAGATTGTGTAGGCCAATCCAAACACAGAATATCATGCTCTTCCAGGAACCTCTTGACATTGCCAAATTTTTTTTTTTTTTTTTTACATGGAGGTCACCACTTATTAAGGCCCAGAAGCCACTCGGGGATAAGGGTTATTGCTTGTACTGCAATCAATGAGATAGTATCGTAGTAATCATTAGTATTGGATATTTGATAGGGTGTCTTACTTAAGAGGGTGGTTTGTCAGGAATTTGTTTATGTTGGACTTGAAGACATCCAAGTTGTAGTAAGGTGGAAAACAGACAAATGAAAGAGAGTTCCACAGTCATGCACTTCTAAGAAAGAAGCTCTGCTCATGGAATCTACATTTGGATTTAGGCACAGATAAAGAGTGGGGAAAATTAATGGCAGTAGTGTCAGCTAGATGGTTTTTTTTCGTGAAAGATTGGCGAGGGGGGACCAGACATTGGAGCTCAGACGAGCACTTGCCATGGAAATAATGATAAAACAAAGACAGGCTCACAACGTCTCTTCTGTGGGAGAGAGGCTGCAGAGAAAAGAAAAAGGCATCCCCCACTAAGCCACAAAGTCTATTTTGTACTTTGTCAAGGCAGGATAGGCTACTTTTAGCAGCTCCTGCTCAGATGTGGCAGCAGTAATCCATCCTTGGACGTACTTGGCTTTTATACAGATAGAGAATTGCATCAGTAGTGAGATATCTTCTGGAGCGGTAGAAGGATCCCACCATTTTCCCAGTGTCCTTGGCAATAAACCTGATGTACATGTTCCATTTCAGATCAGGAGTAAAGGTAAAACCCAGAAGCTTGTCAAAACATGTAGCCTCCCCAAGACGAGAGTCATCCATTTCAATTGATGCCAGACAGGGATCAGAGTGTTGATGATGTAAAAATAGAAGCTTGGTTTTGGATGCATTAAAGGTAACCAGCCACCTCTTCCCCCACTGTACCACGTGCTCAAGATCTGAGGAGAGAGAATCAGAGAGAACGTTGTTATTTACAGCCTTTGATGTGTTGCCATAGATGGTCGTGTCATCAACATTGATGTCAACGAATGATTTAAGTATGTGTTTTGGGAGATCATTGATGTAGATCAGGAAGAGAGTTGAGCCCAGGATGGACCCTTGAGGGACTCCAGCATTAATACTGTGGGCCTCTGATTTCTGCCCATCAACCACTACTCTTATGAACCTATCGAAGAGAAATGATTTTATAATTGAGAAAACATTTCCAGTGATACCATAGCTGGAAATCTTGTGAAGTAGGCCCTTATGCCATACCTTATCGAAGGCTTTCCATATATCAAGAGCAATTGCCCTGGAAAGGAAGCTTATGTCAAGAGATTCACTAATCCTATGAGATATAAACGTTAGCACATCTGCTGTACTCATAGATCAGAAACCATATTGCATGTCACTAAGAAGGTTATTTCTGCTGAGGTGGTTGACTACTTCTTTATTTAATATGGATTCCAGTAACTTACTCATAACACACAAGAGACATTGGTCTGTACTGAGAGGGAGATGATTTTCGCCTGAATTCTTAAATACAGGGCATACTGATAAGGTTTTCCAGGGTGTTGGAAAGCACTTCTCCTTAAGGCAACGCTTAAACAGTTTTGTAAGTATGGGGGCAGTTCTGGTTGGAGCTTTTTCAGCACTATAACTGGAATGGTGTCAGGGCCAGTTGCTTTACTGGAATCAAGGTTCTTGATTTGCTTGGCGACCTCATGCACGGATATTTGTATCTTGCATAGTGTGTTGTCTGTTATAAGGAGGAAATACGGGGAGTTGATGGCCTTCATGGCTTAGGGTAGAATTAGCTGCAAAGTTCTTGGCAAAGAGTTTGGCCTTGTCTGATGCTGACGAGATGACCTCAGGTCCATTGATGATGGTTGGGATAGCCATTGATGATGGTTGATTCTGTTCAGGATCCTGTTTGCTATTTGCCAAAACTGGTGGGAACCAAGCCGCTGCTCAGCTACTTTGGATTTAACGGACTGAGCAGATAGCTATCTTGCATTTTTTATTACTCTTTTACAGTGGTTACTAGCAGTTCCGAAAGTAACTTTAGTCTCAGTACATCTATTATGTTGGTAGCTATGGAAAAAGTGATTTCTGTGCATGATGACAGCAGCATATTCTGGGGAGAACCATGGCTGGCTGTTAGGTTTTTGTTAGAATTTTTTGGATGGGCTTAACTGTCTTAATGGGAGCATTATCCTGCATGAAGATGGGATTATCATCGAAATTCTGACCAAAGTAGGGTAGAATATTCTCAGTCAACATATTAATGTACTTTCATCGACCTTGCAAGCAAACTATAGGCCCTGGACCATTGGTACTTATAATGCCCCACACCAAAACTGAACTTCCACCATCTTGCAGTGTTGAAACTGAGCACCTTGGATTAAATTCTTTGCTTTCTTCCGACAGACCTGCTGCTTACCATCACTGCCTAGCCTTGCTTTCGTCGCTAAAAAGCATTTTTGACCAATATGAAGAGTCATGATCTTCATTGCATCTGACGAAGTCCAGATGGCGTTTTCTGTTCTTTACAGAAATTATTAGCTTGTGTCTTACAACCTATCCTTGCAAATTAAATTCCTTTAATCTGTTCTTGACAGTATACTGAGAGCACTTTTTTAACAAGATTGCACTGTTGTTACATTTGGGGAGCCATTTCAAATCTGTTTCTTAGGCTGCGTATCTTGATAGCATTGTATTCCCTGTCAGAAGTAACTCTAGTACGACCAGATTTAGGGGTATCACGAACACTGCACTGTTTTGGTGCTTTTGCACAGTGTTTCGTACCGTTTTCTCATCACATTTCAATCTGCAGCCGATTTTTCGATTGGATAAACCAGAAAGGTGGAGATTAATGATCTCCTGACGATCACTAAGAGAAAGTCATGGCATACAGACTAAATGTTACATTGTATAACCTGGAACAACAACAATTACGATTAGAGATGCTTTGTTGCCTGTTGGTGGATATTTTAAACTGATTTAGGGGCGATAATTTAAGCTTGTTTTAAGCAAATTTGTTGCTGCAGACTTTCTTTTTGCCTCTTTAATTTGAAGTTATTTTTTAAACTGACGTGAACACTGGAATATTTCAATTAAAATTCAAATATGAACAGGTAATATTATTAATTATAAGTAAGTAATTATAGAGGAATAAAAGGAGGTATAGGGTGTGTCACATTAAATTTAGCTTAAATTTGCAGTTTTTGAAAAAATTACAAGTGCGGACTTTCTTTTTGCCGACACTGTATATCCAGACTTGAGATATTCAAAAGTAGAGACTAATGAATACAACAAGGTTGTTAGTGCTGGATAACAGGAGCAAAATATTTTTTTTTTATTATTTATTCGAAGGTAAACAGTTACATTTGGTCGCTACAAACAGCCATCTGTTTCAGCCTTTTTTCTAAAGCATCGAATGATTCAGGGTTGCTTGACGAAGTCTCATTGACTGAAACAGATGGCTGTTGTGTTGCGACCAAATGTAACTGTTTACCTTTGAATAAATTATAATATATATATATATATATATATATATATATATATACATAGTGAATAAATGACAAAAAGCTATATTCCAAAATTCATTATGTTGACCATCTTGCAATTTATTCCTTTAATTCAGTTGGCATTTGCAATTTTAAATGTAAATGTCAACTGAATTAAAGGAATAAATTGTAATATGGTCAACATCATGAACTTTGGAATATAGACTTTTGTCATTCATTCACTATATTGCTCTGTAATTACATGTACATTTGCACAGAAAAAAAAATATGTATGTATATGTATATATATATAGATACACACACACACACACGCACACACACACACACACACACACACACACACACATATATATATATATATATATATATATATAGAGAGAGAGAGAGAGAGAGAGAAATGAATTGGTATCTTTAAGTTTAAGAAGCCAATAAAACATAACATTTTTAAGTGAATATTTATGTGTTTACTTTTTTTATAAACTCTTATGAATAAAATCGCACAAACAATAAAGCAAATTATCATAAATAAAAGATTCTATACGTTTAGACTGGGTAGTGTTCAGTAGAAATGGAATAAGATTATGCCTTTTTACCTATTATTTTCTATACATGTTTGATTTTCATAAAGGGGTGCGTACTAAGATTACTTTTTAGACTGAGATTATAGTCGGGAGAGATGGAGATAAAATATAGAATATTTTGAGCACCTAACTTTCAGAAATAAATACTCGTAGGATTATAATTAGTCTGGGTTAGTGTTTCGGAGATATGGAGGAAAAAATCTAACCAGGTTTTGTCTTTCAATTCTTGACATCATTTCAGAGAATGTGAAAAGCATAATTCAACGGAATTGGTTGTTTTTGAAGTCGGGCGTCTGGTTGATAAATATCTTTCTACCACTTATCTCCCGGTGCATCAAGTTTGAACTTAGCCACAAAGTTTCTCTTTTAAACATTTAATGGATTTCTTAGTCACGTTTCTCATAAAAGTTGCGCTTGGTTTGGAAAAATTGATACTGCAAACCCCATTTTTTTTCACACATACCCTCTGACAAAATACGTTATTTTTAAAACATATATTCTCTGTTTTGTTCTTCTTACTGAAGATTTACGACAGAAATTATCTCACTGATAACGTATATATATATATGATCACTGTCTGTCTGACATAATGAACATTTAAATTAAAATGTTTAAAATTCAACGCTATTTCACACGGTTAATGGTAGCCGAATGGTTGCAGCCTCCGCTAATCGAGCCAGAGATGTCTCGTGTCGCGGGGTTCGAATCGTTCGACTGGTAGTAATCGTGACACCCTGCACTGAAGAATCCCGAAAGGATGAAACACTAGTGTCTGTAGGTATTTAATTATTATAGTAAAAAAAAATAATCATATATATATATATATATATATATATATATATATATATATATATATATGTATATATATACTAGACTACTCGTGACCCGTTTGGGTCAGTATGTTATATTAGCTATAGAATTCATGCATGAGCGTGGCACTTGTGACGTAAAGAAAATAGTTTTTTTTTGACATAACAGAAACATTTCCATGAAAGTATATTAAAATGAAAAAAGAATATAGATAGATTTCTTTGAGTCGTTCTGTTTATTATAATTGATTCTTTTTGAAAATTTTTTTTACAGTTACTGAATTATAAGTGGTTGGCCATACTTATAGGCAAATGTGAACTGATACCATAATACTTATTATAGTTGAATTCAAATTTTGATATATCTGCTTTTTTTTACATCGTTCATTTCTGTATTACGTTTAAGTTATTTTAAACCCCACTCTTCCCATGTTAAATAATAATTTCGAAATAATAACGTTAATATTTCAGTGTCCCAAATGTTCTTTTGTTTTTTGTTTGTTTTAAACCCCACTCTTCCCATGTTAAATAATAATTTCGAAATAATAACGTTAATATTTCAGCGTCCCAATCATTCTTTTGGGTTTTTTTTTTTTGGCGTTTAAATTATCCAAATAAACAATTGTTAATATTATCTGTTTTTTTTTTTTTACAGCGTTCATTTCTGTATTACGTTTAAGTTATTTTAAACCCCACTCTTCCAATGTTAAATAATAATTTCGAAATAATAATGTTAATATTTCAGTGCGCAGTTCATGCGCGCACCCGCAACCGAATAAACTGAAAAGTGGGTTACATACATCGTTCCAAGGACATTTGAGTTTTATAATTATAGAGATATATGAAGTTTTCGAAGTTTTTGAACCTTTACAACTATATTTTAAAAAATATATAATTTTAATAGTTTTTAATTCGTTGGAAAACTATTTAGTAAGTCATTTAATCACCTGCAATCACTACATGAACTTGCTCTGTGTGTGTGTGTGTATATATATATATATATATAAAATATATTTTAGTCATCGACATACAGACCTGTTTCGTTGTTTCACAACTCATCAGTTCCGCTAGACTAACACCTCTCCCAAGCCGAGGATCGAACCTAGAACCGTCGTGATGACAGTCGGCAGTCCTACCCCTTGACTACGGAATCGGTGGCCGAAATTAACCTGTCCGAACGATTATTTAAATAAACATTCGTCCGCTACTCGTAGAGGGCTCAAACGTTTGTTTGTAAACAAATCGTGAGCTTCGCATTATTTCAGCTAAATTAAGTAGCGAGTAAGATAATTTACGAGAGTGCTCTACCAAAGAGGGGAGCTTTATAAAATATATTTTAGTCATCGACATACAGACCTGTTTCGTTGTTTCACAACTCATCAGTGCCGCTAGACTAACACCTCTCCCAAGCCGAGGATCGAACCTAGAACCGTCGTGATGACAGTCGGCAGTCCTACCCCTTGACTACGGAATCGGTGGCCGAAATTAACCTGTCCGAACGATTATTTAAATAAACATTCGTCCGCTACTCGTAGAGGGCTCAAACGTTTGTTTGTAAACATATATATATATACTAGCAAAAGTACCCGTCGTTGACTGGGTTCCAAACCAGCCTACTAAAGACTCTGATTTATGAAAGTATGATAGGTTATGAAAAGGAAGGGTTGAATTTGGGGGTATCAAAAACAAAGCAAAATATGATGAAAATAAAAATAAAATAGATTAACCCCATAATTTATTATACCATACCTGTTCACACTGAAACACTTATCACAATATTCTGTGGATCTATATTAAAAAACCTTGTTTAACTTTGTGACATATTTACATTCTATGGTGGTCAGGTGCGAAAGAACACCCCATGATTTTATTATACCATATTTCTTCAAACTGAAACATAGTGTTGGGACGATTCCTAATTTTTATACGATTCCGATTCCGATTCCGATTCCAGGAAAATATTGATTAACGATTCCGATACCAAGTACGATTCCGATTCCGATTCCTAGGGAATTATTGTTTTGAAATATACCAGGTAGTTTTATACTTTGGTCGGTAGTTCCCAAATATGTTCCCTAACTTTGGAAGAGATATTTTATGTCTACACCGTCGTGTTTTGGTTTAAATAAAATTATTATATAATAAACTAAACGGAAAAATTAGCAAAATTTATTTTAGAGAAAATTTATTTTACTTAATTGGAATACAGAAAAAAAACTCAAAGAAAATAGAATTTATCCTTCAGAGAAAAAACAAATAAAATAGAATTTATATAACAGAACAAAAACAAGAAAATTAGAGAATAAATACACACGATTCATTATTTTGGTCCTCATAATTAACAGATTTAATGAATTAAATAAAAAAAATATAGCGTAAGAGAAAGAAAATATATACTAATTAAATATAAAAAAGATAAATATTTAATTTAATAATTTATAAATGAACGTGCGTAATGAAAAAAAAATAATATACCATCTGACATGGCGCTGTAGATACAAAATAACCTTTCCAAAGTTAACGACCATATATGAGAAATGCCATTAATCGAAAGTTTTTGTGTTTTATACCAAAAAGGTAGGTATAGCGAAAAGTTACAATTAAAGGAATTTCAAAAACGATGTTTTGTTTGGCTATTGATAGTTGTATTTGTGACGACAGTTCTTCAGACCTCCATAATTCACAAGGAGTAGTTAACACCTATTATTTTTTCTTACTTTTTCATTGCTTTTACACGTTGTTTCTAACGTGAAGTATAAGTTTAGCCAAACTAATTTTGAAATAGGGTATATCAAAGGAACGCATATAAAAATTATACCACTATAAAAAACAAATGAAATACTAGATAAAATTTAGCAAACATAATTACCAAAATTACAGAAAAAGATTTTTAAAAAATGGTGAAGTTTGTTGAGTGAAATGAATTATTGAAAGAAAATTAATTGAACTAATAGAAATGTTAAATAAAAAAATGTCACATTTCAATATTTTTTAATAATTAAATTCTCAGGGTTGTCGAAATTAAAAATTAAGTGATTTTTTTTATATTAGACTTCTTTCGAAGCTTGTTATTTTATATTAGACTTCTTTCGAAGCTTGTTGGAAATTACATTTAAAACCCTGTTTTTTTAACTAAATTGAAAAATAAACGCAATTAAAAAAATTTAATTGATAATTGAAACTGTAAAAACATATTAAACATTGAAAAATTACTTATCTCACAAATTAACGTCCAATAAAGTAGATCCAGTCTTCATACAAGAATTCGGTTATAATAAATATATCTTTCCCAAACTTAAAAATTAAATCTTTTTTTTTTTTTTTTTTTTTTTTTTTTTTGAGAGAGAAAGTGCTTTAAAATCGCCGGGGAGTGCCGCCTAAAATTTTAAAGAAGTAAATTTTAGGAGTTTAGTGCCTTTCAAAGACGGTTATCATAATTTATTATCATCATTTAATTTCCTTTTTTTACTCCCCCCACACCTTTCCACGTGGTTTAGTAGTTAACCAGTGCTCCTGTTGCTTTCAGTCAGCTATCTTTACCTAAGTTTTAATTTCTAGTTAAAAGAATTTTTCATGAATAGAATCAGCATTTTTAAAAATTATTTTTTTAGTTGTATATATTGTATTTACTCTTTGAAGTTAAGGAGGGTTAAAAAAATTGGTGACACCTAGATGGTAACGTAGGCAAAAAAAAAAAAAAAAAAGACACTGCGATTTCGACCCTCACTAATAAAACTGCTCTGAGTGACTAGTTGGTAATATTTTGTTCCTTTTCTTTTTTATTTTGCTCCTCCAATTTATTTGGATGCTTCATAGTTAAATGTGTTAACATGTTGGTTGTGGTCATGTTAGATGGTTTTATTCCTCGCGATATTTTAATTTGACAGACTTTGCAAATGGCTTACAACTCATCATCTTCATCAACTTCAAAAAGTTTCCATGCAAGACTTTTTTTGGACTTTGGCGTTGTGCGTTCTATCCCAACCATTATCAATGGACCAGAGGTCATCTCGTCAGTGTCAGACAGGGCCAAACTATTTGCAAAGAACTTTGCAGCTAATTCTACCCTATGCGACGAAGGCCATCAACTCCCCATATTTCCTCCTATAACACAGAACAAACTAGGTAACATACAAATATCCGTGCATGAGGTCGCCAAGCTAATCAAGAACCTAGATTCTAGTCAGGCAACTCGCCCTGATGGCATCCCAATTATATTGTTAAAAAAGCTTCAACCAGAACTTGTTCCCATACTTACGAAACTATTTAAGCGCTGCCTTAAGGAGAAGTGCTTTCCGACCCCCTGGAAGACCTCATCAGTTTGCCCTGTATTTAAGAATTCAGGTGATAAGTCCTATCCCTCTCAGTACAGACCAATAAGTCTCCTGTGTGTTATGAGTAAGTTGCTGGAATCCATATTAAATAGAGAAATAGTCAACCACCTCAGCAGGAATAACCTTCTTAGTGACACACAATATGGTTTCCGCTCTGCAAGATCTACCGCAGATGTGCTGACGGTTATATCCCACAGGATTAGTGAATCTCTTGACAAAGACTTCCTTTCTAGGGCAATTGCTCTTGACATATCAAAGGCCTTCGACAAGGTATGGCATAAGGGTCTACTTCACAAGATTTCCAGCTACGGTATAACTGGAAATGTTTTCTCTATCATTAAATCATTTCTCTCCGATAGGCTCATAAGAGTAGTGGTAGATGGACAAAAATCGGAGGCCTGCAATATAAATGCTGGAGTCCCTCAGGGGTCAATCCTGGACCCAACTCTCTTCCTGATCTACATCAATGACCTCCCTAAACACATACTTAAATCATTCGTTGACATCTATGCTGATGACACGACCATCTACGGCAACACATCAAAGGCTGTAAATGACGAAGTTCTCTCGGATTCTCTCTCCTCTGATCTCGAGCGCGTGGTTCAGTGGGGGAAGATGTGGCTGGTTACCTTTTATGCATCCAAAACCAAACTCCTATCCTTACATCATCAACGCTCTGATCCCCAGCTGGCATCAATTGTGATGGATGGCTCTCGTCTGGGTGAGGCCCCGTGTTTTGACAAGCTTCTGGGTTTGACCTTTACTCCTGATCTGAAATGGAACACGTACATCAAGTCTGTTGCCAAGGTCGCTGGAAAGATGGTGGGATCCTTCTACCGCTCCAGAAGATATCTCACTACTGATGCAATTCTCTATCTATATAAAAGCCAAGTATGTCCAAGGATGGAATACTGTTGCCATATCTGGGCAGGAGCTTCCAAAAACAGCCTATCATGCCTTGAAAGAGTACAAAATAGTCTTCGTGGTTTAGTGGGGGATGCTCTTTTCTCTACCCTGCAACCTCTCTCCCACAGAAGAGACGTTGCGAGCCTATCCTTGTTTTATCATTATTTTCATGGCAGGTGCTCGTCTGAACTCCAATCCCTGGTCCCCTCTCGCCAATCTTTCATGAAAAACACCCGTCTAGCTGAATCCACTGTGAAAAATTTCCCCCACTCTATATCTGTTCCTAAATCAAAACGCGGATTCCATGAACAAAGCTTCTTTCTTAGAACTGCACGCCTGTGGAACTCTGTTCCATCTGCCTGCTTCTCTCCAGACTACAACTTGGATGTCTTCAAGTCCAATGTTAACAAATTCCTAATGAACCGCCCCTCTAATTAAACACTTCATCAAATCTCCACACTAACGTAATGTACTTGCAATAACCCTTATCCCTGAGTGGCTTCCGGGCCTTGATAAGTGGTGATCACTGTGTAAAAAAAAAGAAAAAAAAAACGCTAAAAAGACAAAAAGAAAAAAATATAAAGGGATGGGGCGGTAAATTGTACCAACCGTTAGTTAACAAAAAAAACTTATAGAATTTAATTTTTGAAACCAATGTATAAAAGTTTACATAATGAAATGCAAATATGCATTTTCTTTTGAATTTTTTTTTGTTGACTGTGTTCAATTCACACATGGTTGATGCGGTTCAATATTGCTAAACTATAAGTCTTAAGTAAAATTCTATTTATAAATACTTTTTAAAATGAAATTATTTAATTAATCGTAAATATTATTTAGACATAAAAATTAATTGATTACAAAACCTGCACTTCTATTTCTTGTTCTCTTTCGGTGGAGGAGAAATCCTTCACGACTGAGACAATTTTTATTTTTGTACCTTTTCTCCACGTTAAAAAACGACCCTGGTGTCTAACTCTGTCCCGTGGGGAGGCATAGTAAATAGGTACAAAACCTTTTAAACATATATATATTAATTTCTTTTTCGTTCGGCAAAAAACTGCGCAAAACACTTTTAATTTTCAATTTAAAATTCTAGAAAAAAGATTATATTATTCTGCTTTTAATATAATCAAATTCAGGGTTTTATCTTTCTGGAGAAAAAAATTAAAAAAATGGATTTTATTTCAATGAAATTAAAAATAAAAACTTGACTGAATTGAATTAATTACCCTTGAATTAACGAAGGGGTTATTTAATAACTTTAGGTTTGGAAGAGATAGGTATCGGGTCGATTTTTTTTAAACTTCAAAAGAAGCCGACAACTGTCAAAACTTTGCGAAATAATACAACGTGATCAATTTCATTTTAGAGATATTTCTTTCAAAAGCCTTCTTTTAAAAAAAGAAAAAAGTACATTGTTCTATTAAACCGTTTACTGTTTAAATAATTTGACTTTGCTCGTTTTATTTTAAGAAAATATAAGTTGAAAAAGCATTTTCATTCAGTATTAGAAGTTTTGTCAGTAAAAAAAAAACAATCGCCAAAAAGATAAGCGTTTTTTTATTTTTACTCGCAATGTAGAGCCCTGCATACTTCTTTTCAAGTTAACTCTTTTGTAGTTTTGATTACAATAGATCTGAATGAATGAACCTTGTAAGGGAGGCGCACTAAGCATTGCCCTGTTAATAATGAATTTCTTTGGTTTCTTTTTATAACATGCCACATTTCTCTTTTGCGGTTAGAAATATCAGGATAGTTTTTTTTTTTTCAACATCAGACTAAAAGAATCGTAATGAAGGAATCGGAAAATTAAGGTATTTTTTAACGATGCGATTCCGATTCCGATACCTCCCAAAATACACGATTCTTACGATTAACGATTCCGATTCCGATTAATCGTCCCACCACTAATAATTATCAAAGATAGATATGAAAAGTATTTATTAAAGTTTGTGCCTATTTCCATTTTATGGAGGCCAGGCGCGAACACAGACCCCCCAATTTTATTATACCATCCCTATTTAAATTAAAACATACTTATCAAAGTATTCTTATGTACATCTATATCAAAAACACTTGTAAACGTTTTTTTTTTATTTTTTTATTTTTTATTTCCATACTTTGTGAACCAGGCGCGAACGCAGACCCCACACTTTTAATGAACCACCGTTCTGCCAGATCAAACATACCCATTCCTGTGTCTCGATACATCTTCTATCATTATATGTAATCAGTTTTTTAAAATAGTTAAGCATATAGGAGCTTATTCGTGACCACACACACACACACACACACGCACGCACACACACATTCAGCTTTATATTATAGAAGATATATATATATATATATATATATATATATATATATATATATATATATATATTCTATAATATAAAAGTCACTTTGTGTGTGTGTGTGTTCCTTCCTCAAATGTTCCGCAACGGCTGAGCCTATCTTCTGCAAATTTCACACAAAGCTAATTCATATGTCTAGCAGTGATCTTAGATATGTTTTGTACAGAAAACCATTTAAAAAATCCTGTCTTAAAAATAGCTTTTCTTTCTTATAAATAAAAAAAGAAAAACTTTTATAAGGCAATATTTTACGTTACACCGGTCAAGGAAGATAATAAAATTTCA
Source organism: Euprymna scolopes (assembly GCF_053919585.1). Taxonomy (NCBI): domain Eukaryota; kingdom Metazoa; phylum Mollusca; class Cephalopoda; order Sepiida; family Sepiolidae; genus Euprymna; species Euprymna scolopes. Next base: position 161,344,834 of record NC_136486.1, read on the forward strand.
GCAAACCATTTTTTCAAAAAAAAAAAAAAAGAAAGTTTATTATGATCTGGAGATACAGCTTAGTGTTATATTATCATTATTATTCTATTTTATTTTATTTTTTCGCGAATTAGTCCATCGGGCAAATTATTCCTCGTAAAAAATAATAACTTATAGAGGATTGAATCTATAATTATACTTACTCAATCTGTATAAATTATAATATCATGTTTAAGCGTATTGTACGACTGGGCAGCGACGGGCAGCCCGCTAGTATATATATATATATATATATATATATATATATTGTTTACAGAAAGTTTTACATGAAACAAGCAATTGCTACCGTCGGTTTCTAACCAGATAATTAGGGACCGTTTTAAATACTCATATCAAACTCTCTTCAGTTATTACTCATGTATATATATGACTTGTCTCATCTAAAACTTTATCTAAACGAAATATAAATAATACGCTTTTATTTTCGGATTTTCCTTATAATTGAGCATTCTGTTGGATTTCTGTTGCCAAAAAAAAAAACAATATATATATATATATATATATATATATATATATATATACACCCATTTCTTATCATTGAGCACTTTCAGTTAAAATAAAAAAGCCGGTCAATTTAGCTCTTATGGGCAGATCATCATATAATAAATGTTTAAATTGCAACAGAATTTCTCGTGGTTAACGGTGGCCGAATGGATTAGGTCTTTGATAATGAAGCCAGAGATGGCTTCTGTTGCCAAGTTCGAATCTATCGACTGGTGTTAATCGTGACACTCTGCACTGATGATTTCCGAAAGGATGAAACACTAGTATCTGTAAGTATTTGATAATTATTGTAGTAAACAATTATATATGTGTATATAATTATTTGTGTTAAGTTTTGAGACATTATGTTCAACAAATATGGCAGCGTAGTTCAGATCAGTAATTGGCAGTAACCAAGATGGCGGCCAAGAATCAAATGCGGTTGGCAGTAGCAAAGATGGCAGCGTAGTTCAGATCATTAATTGGCAGTAACCAAGATGGCGGCATGGTTCAGATCAGTCATTGGCAGTAACTAAGATGGCCGCCAAGAATCAAATCCAGTTAGTTGCTTAGTTAACAGCGAACTGATTGAATCCAAAATTCGACAATTTTTATAATAATTTTGAGAAGGTTTTCATTGGTTGTTTCGCACAGCCTGTGGTTATAAAAATGATTGGCGAATCCATTCGTCACATACCCCATTATGAATCTCTCATGATGGGATGTGCCTCCTCGCAGCTTCGGCTGCAGAGAGACAGGGTAGTAGTACTTGTCAAGGATCCGTTCTTGACACTCAGCCTGACAGGTGAGGGGCTGGGAACTGGCCCAGCACCTGTCGGACTAAGGTACACCGCCTGCGTAATACCTAGGAGGTCTACCCTCCTAGGCCTTGCCACTGGGCTTTCTGGGGGAGTAAGTTCATTGCTTACTGCCTGAGGCGCCACTACCGGTGAATGCCGCCAGGGTTACTCAGGCAATTTTTACAATTGCAGGAGTACCCCTCTTTAGGGGAGCCTGCTGGATCACAACTTTCCGGCCTTGTGCCACATTTTGCTGAGGTGGGCAACAAATAAATAACTACCCCCATTAGGAATCAAAAACATTTTACACACCCCCTTTTTTGATATAATGGAAAAATCCTTTCGGATTCAATTTTGGTTTGACTTGAGAAAAGGAAAGAAAAATAAATAAAGAAATAAAAATAAACAAATAAATGAACAAATAAACATAAACCAATAAGATAATTGTTTTTTTTTTCTGGTTTTGGAGGAATTTGTCTTTATTCTCTTTGGTCCAAAAAAATTAATATATTGGTATAATGTGTGCAAAAAGAAGCCATTTTTTAAAAATCACATTGAGTTTTTTTTATGCATATAAAAATAAACACTTTTCAAATATATATACACATAAAAATAGGATACTTTTCAAATACATATAAATATATGTACAAAAATTCACAAATATACATTTTTTTAACAAATGTTTGCAAAAAAAAAAAAAAAACATACGAAAAAGAATTATTTGACAAATAGGAAATTTACAAAGAAAAGAGTTTAACAAGTGACTTTTTTTTTAACAAAAACTGGAAACATTATGTTAGGTATTAGTTGGTTAATTTGTTTAGTAAGGTAGAAATTGTCGAATTTTGGATTCAATCAGTTACCCGTTAACTAAGCTACGGACTGCATTTGATTCTTGGCCGCCATCTTGGTTACTGCCAATGACTGATCAGAATTACGCCGCTATCTTTGTTCAACATAATGTCTCAAAACTTAACAGGTTATATGCCCAGCCATCGTCCTTTCTTTGACGGATTGGAATCTAAATTCGAATTGTGGCAGGTAAAATTTCTGGGATATCTAAGGATTCGAAAACTATACAAAGTGATACAATCTCCAACAGAGAATCCTAACGACCCCGAATTTCTCAAAAAGAATGCAACTGTTTTTGCAGAACTGATTCAATGCTTAGGCGATAGAAGTCTGTCTCTGATTATAAGAGACGCATTGGATGACGGACGGAAAGCATTGACCATATTAAGAGAATATTATTTATCAAAAGGGAAACCGAAAATTATATCACTATATACAGAACTAACGTCTCTGAAATGTAACGAGGATGAAACTATTACCGACTACGTTATAAGGGCAGAAACAACCGCCAATGCCTTAAAACTGTCAAGTGAAATAATAAGCAATAGCTTGTTGATACCAATGATCCTCAAGGGACTTCCAGCCGAATTAAAACCATTTACAACTGTTATAACTCAGAAAGACAAAACCATAAATCCCAGCGAATTTAAAGTGGCATTGCGCAGTTATGAAGAGACTAATTGTATGCTCATGGACAATAATAACTCCAGCAATATTATGAAGTTCAAAAATGCTTCTCAAAAGCAGGCACCACCAAATTACGCACCTCACCGCAACGTGTTCCCCAAAAAGTAATTTTCCCAAGAAAAAGGATAAAATTATCTGCTATAATTATAGACGACCCAACCACAAAAGTTTCCAATATCGATATAAACACTCTAAAATAGACTCCGTAAAACACGTTGAGAACTTTGAGGAAGAACATACATTCCTATTTACATGTTTGATAATACCACAAACGATAAAAATCTCCTTGTAGACTGTGGTGCTACAGCGCACGTTATCACCAAGGAATCTGATTTTATTAATTTTGATTCAAACTTTAATCCACAAAGTTATTTTGTCGAACTTGCCGACGGTAGTCAAATAAATGATATAGTCTTGAAAAGAAGCGATGCTAAAATATCCCTAAAAATAATAAAGGCGAAATCTGTAATTGTATTCTAAAAAATGTTCTTTTCATACCTACATTTAAGCAATATATATTTTCCGTGCAGTCTTGATTGATTTCTACTGATTCTATGCTCCAACAACATGGCAAAAATAAAAACGAAAGAAAGATGATGAAGTGTATCTTCGAAATATATTTATAAATTTCAATATAAATTTCAAACAAAATAAATATCTGTTTATTTTGTAATAATGCGTTGTTTTAGCCTCAAATGTATCTAATACGTATTTATTTTATTTAAACTCAACCAACGCTTCTATTAAGTAACACAAATTCTAACATATATATATATATATATATATATATATATATATATATATATATATATAGAAAATGAAAATTACAATTGAATTTACCAAAATGATCCAATATGGTGAAATTAAAGTAAATTATAAATATTAAAGAATTAATATTTATAAAATTATCTCAGCCAGATATAAAAGCTCGATAAAACCAAATAGGAAATAGAGCTTATAATATGAGCAAACAGTTAATAAAATATGTTAAAAAAACACTTTGAAATGAGTTAAAAACATATTTAATCTGAAAAGAAAACACTAGATAAATGGATAGTCCTTAATTCTTTTATTAATATTATTTTTTTCCTTGTAAAAAGAAATTCTTTTATTAATATTATTTTTTTCCTTGTACACATTTTTGTGAATTATTCCATGGATTTCTTCCTTTGGATTATTATGGACCATCTTCTTCCAATTACGGGATTTCTTTGGATTTTACTTGTACAAATGGAAATTCTTTTAACTTTCTTGAAGTTTTACATTTGGATTTTACCGTCACTGGATTTTTTATCTTCCACCAGACTATCCATTCATGTGTAATCACCTTTTTCTTTACCATATTCCCCTTGCTTAACTTATTTCGTTTTCAAGTAAGATCTTTGACTTACTTGTTGTTTCATCAAATACTTCTGCATGCAAAATCCGATCCCGCATTTTGCTAATTCCTACCCTCTGATGAGAAGGAGAGTATTTCTTCGAAACTCTGCGGATTAAGGACTATCCATTTATCTAGTGTTTCCTTTTCAGATTAAATATGTTTTTAACTCATTTCAAAGTGTTTTTTAACATATTTTAATAACTGTTTGCTCATGTATATATATATATATATATATATATATATATATATATATATATATATCAGAATAGTACCAATACGCTCAAATGCCTCCCATAACTTCTCCTCCCACACCCACCCATTCCTGCCATTGACTCTAGAGCAGGCATGCTATCCTCACTTTCCTTTATTACACCAACGCCCCCACCGCTGCCAGCAGTCACAAGGAACTTTGCTCGCATCCAACTAGTATTTAAATAAATCTTCCCATAATTCCTAACCGAGGCTAACACACATTCCTGATGATGCGAAGACGATTTTACGAATTATTAAAAACCACCGACACTTCGAGAAGAAAAAATGCTTGGACCATACATCCATAAATATATATATATACAAAAAAGTTAATACGCGAAATTGAAAAAATAAAAAAGGTATTACGAAACAGAAGCTTTCTCTTGTTTTTATCAAAGTCTACCTGAATATATATATATATATATATATATATATATATATATATATATATATATATGATGATGAACTCTCCTATCGATTTCTACGTATGAGCTTCCGCCACAACAATTAAGTTGTTCGGAATCCACACAGATGATTTTTTTTTTTTATAATGGTGAAGGCTTTGTGTAGAACTATCCACACTTTTTGGTATTACTGCTAACCTTTGTCGGTGAAAACGAGTGCCACGGGACAGAGTATACCGTAAACCACAGGTTTATATATCAGAGTTTCCTTCTCCTAAATACATGTCTTAATACAGACTGGGGGCGCATCTCTCCCAGTGAATTAATGCACCCTCTGGTACATACAGTGCCTAGACTACCCAAATAGTCAACGTTGCTTAACTTTGGTGATCTGTCGAGAACCAGCGTGTCACCGTGATTGTGTCATATATATATATATATGAATATACACATATATATATATATATATATATATATATATATATAAGTGAAATTGTCTGTGTGTGTGTGTGTGTGTGTGTGTGTGTGTACATTTCCCTACCAATTTTCAGTCTACAGAATCGAGATTTGACATAAGGAGTATTGAGATTTGGGGAAAATCTTTTTGTTTGGTTTTCGGACAGAAATCTCTAGAAAACTCTACCAGACTCATCTGCCAATTTTGAGTCTAAGCACTTGAAATTTTAAATGTAGATTACTTGGACATGGATCAAACATTTTAATTTGATTTGAGCCCATAACAATAAATGTTAATGGGTCAAAATTGGGGTCAAAGTTAAAAAAAAAAAATTGACTTCTATGGTCTCTACTAAATTACTCAGCCAATTTTTGCTCTAAACATTTGAACTTTTACTTAAGTGTATTCAGACATAGGGCAAGCTTTTTAATCGGAGTTTGGCCGCAAATTTCACTGCCAAGGGGTCAAATTTCAAAAGATTTGACCTTTGCGGTCCCTAGAAAACTACTCAGCCAATTTTGATTTAAACATTTGAAATTTTACACAAAGAGTATTCAGACATGAAGCAAGCTTTTTAATCAGTTTTTCGGCGAAAATTTGGCTGCCAAGAGGTCCAAGTTGGAAAAGTTAACTATTACAGACTCTATCAAACTCCTCCGCCAATCTTGGGTCTAAACACTTGAAATTTTAGATGTAGATTACCTGGACATGAGTCAAACTTTTAATATATATATATATATATATATATATATATATATATATGCACATAAAGTTATGAATAGGACATAGGATCCGAGAAAGCCGGGCTGAACTGCTAGCATATATATATATATATAAATATATATATATATATATATATATATATATATATATATATATATATATATATATATATATATATATATATTAATGTATTGAATTTTCTGGGCTTTTCCAATTTGAAGTTCGGGTGAGTTTCCTTACGATGGAATATGTTAGTATAATGTGGAAACTATTTGGTTGATTATTATTATTTAATTTTCTAATCATTAATTTAATTTGTTTTCTACAATTTAATAAAGAATTTAATTGTTAATTCAAACTTAATGTTTCTTGAATTCGTTAAGGAATAGTTTTTTCTGAGTGAATAGGCAAGTTTTGCACGATTTAATTTTACTAGAATTCTTATATTTTGCACTTTATTTTTATAAAAAATAATGCCATATTATTAAAGTTTTGTTTACAAATAATGAATGCAATAATGTATTAGATTTACTCGTATTACAAAACAATGTTGCCGATAGCAAAGATGAATTTTGAATATTTGCTGGTGATCCAAAAGAAACCAGCGCACTGGAAATACTTCCTGAAGATAACTAATTTTCTTGTAAATAACGTGGTAAAAAAAGATTAAAATAATTGGAAGTACAATCAAATATCGATATGTTAGATTCAAGACGAACGATGAGAAATGTCAAGAAACCTACTTTATTTTATCTAGTTATACATATGATTCCTAATTTCTTCTGTCTTGCTTGCAGAGACATTATTCCTGTCCTCCTGCTTCCAGAGACGTAATTTCTGTTCTTCCTGCCTCTAGAGGTGTTATTTCTGCCTTCTCAGCTTTCCTAGTTCCTTCAGCTCTTGTTGTTATTACTTTTTAATGTTTTGTGCAAATAAATACAATCTCATCACGTTCCTATTGAAATGAAAGGCTCTCGTTTTAGGGAAGCTCCGTGTCTTGACAAGTTTCTAGGACTGACTTTCACTTCTGATCTGAAATGGAACACATGCATCAAATCTGTTGCCAAGATCGCTGGAAAAATGGTTGGATAACTCTACCACTTCAGTAGGTATCTCGTTGCTGATGCCATTCTTTATCTGTATAAGAGCTAAGTATGCCCTAAAATGGATTACTGTTGTTGGGTAGGAACTGCTCAGTATTCCTTATCCAACCTTGGTAAAGTTTAAAACCGGCTTCGAAATCTAGTAGGTGATGCTCTTTTCTCTTCCCTGCAACCACTTTCCCACAGAAGAAACGTTGCGAACCTGCCCCTGCTCTATCGTTATTTTCATGGCAAGTGCTTGACTGAACTCCAATCTATGGTTCCCTCTCACCAAACTTTCACAAAAAACACTCAACTAGCTACAACTACTATCAACAATTTCCCCAACTCTCTATCTGTACCTAAATCGAAACGCAGATTCCATGAACAAAGCTTATTTCTCAGAACTACCCACCTATGGAATACTGCTCCGCTGGCTCCATAAATAATCAAATTCTACCTATTTACACCATTAACGATTATTATACTATGACCTTAGGTTAATTAACCCTTATCCTCGATTGGCCTTCGGGCCTTGATAAGTGATGACTCCAAAGTAAAAATAAAACCTCTGTTCATCTGTGTTTGTCCTTACTTCTTGTCGGTTGCTATAGTTTTAAGTTTTAAGACCGGTCAACCGAGTGTCCAGCTCCTGCAACAATTGTTTTCAGCTATTTTATCGTTTACAACACAACAGGATGGTTAAATATAGCGAGGGCATCCACACCAAGATAAAGTTATACTAAGACACTCGCATAAAAAAGATTTTTGGAGACAAAATGATATCTTTTCATCGTGTTCAAAACTGATAAAAAGCCGGAATTTAGATTTAATAACGTTTTAGAAAGAACAACCCGGGTTTGGGTAGACCATATTTTCCTTTTCAAATTTCAAGAAATCTCTTTGACAGGGGAAACATTTGATCCAGTTTTCTTTGAGATATTTCAAAGAAGAACGAAAATAATTCATTCGATGTCATCGCTATCTTTGTATGAATCAATTTAATGAAAATTCTTCCATTTTTATGTTTCTTATTCTTTGTTTTTGTGCCTATAAGTTCTTTAAGAACCAAAACTGTTAACTCGTACACTGAAAAAAATGTGACAATTTGGTGATGTTTTTTTTAGTGCTTAGTTTTGTCTCCTTTCTTAAAATTTAGATGTATACGTGTAGTTTGTTTTTAACAATATTACTATATTTAATTAGAAATTGGTTACTGGATTTAAATATCGTATATGGATACAGATGGCACCAAAATAAATAAAAGATTTTTAACTTTCAGAAAATTTTAAAAAGCATCTCATACGAATTACTAGAAAATCAATTACGATCGTTATTTTTTAAATAACAATTTTGAGTACTTTTTATAAAAATCTTCAACACATATGTTATGCTAGCACCCGGTTTTAAAGATGCCCAGTCTTAATAGTTTCGAACATAGTAATATTTGCATGAGACGTTCAAAAAGAAATGTCGCCTATTCTTTATTCCGCCAGTATGGATCAGGGAGGATTGCAAATAGCACTATGATGATGACTGAACTTATGTATTTATAACATGAAAATTTCATCTCTTTGTTGCAGATATTGAAAATGTGAGACGAATAAAGCAAATTCTGTCATGGACGTGCGCCAGAAGCAGAGAGTTGTCATTGAATTCCTCCATGCAAAAAACAATCAAACCGATCAATATTCACCGGCGCCTGTTGAACGTTTATGAAGTTGATGTATTTGATGTCAGCACAGTTAGGAGATGGGTTGGTTGATCGCAGAATCGCGACAGAGATGTGAGTGGCAAAGCGCTAAACTTTTATAGCCGAGGCATCAAAAAAGTCTGGCAAAGGTGCATTAAGAATGGTGGTAACTATGTAGAAAAATAAATTATTAGGCAGAAAAGTTGCTGGTTTTAATGGTACTCCTGTCTTCATAACTTTTCAATAAATATAGGAGGCCTTACCTTTGGTACGACCCTCGTATGTAGGATAAAAATGAAATGTAAGCAGAGGAGGAAAATGAAAATCATTTTATTTTAAATCAAATATTCAATATTCTGGGGTATTTACAACCCAAATTTGTTTTTAATCGGTCGTTGACATCACTATGTCTGTTTCAGATTGACTAATAATATTTCACAGAATTCTCAAAATGTTAGTTCTTTTATTAAGAGTTTTTTGCTGATCTAATAATTAAGCACAAACTATGTTGCCTTTTCTTCTCAAAGAAAGTGAGTTCTCTCTATCGAGCTAGAAGACTACTCACACCTGAGAGTATCCGGTACCTTTACAAAGCCACCACTCGTCCATGCATGGAGTATTGTTGCCACATCTGAGCTGGTGCATCTACCACTAGCCTCTCCCTCTTGGATAAAAGAGTTTTGAATCTAATCAACTAAGCTCCAACCTCTGTCTCATCGCCACAATGAATCTCTGTGCCTGTTTTACAAATATTTTAATGGAATGTTTTACAAATATTTTAATGGAATGTTTTACAAATATTTTAATGGAATGTTTTACGAATATTTTGATGGAATGTTTTACAAATATTTTAATGGAATGTTTTACAAATATTTTAATGGAAGGTGCTTTGATGAACTCGTTGCACTTGTATCTCCTCAATGTAAACATCTCCGACAAACCCACTTGGCAACAAAATCTCATCCCTTCACATGCCAAAAATATTTCTATTCTAATAGTTTCTTCCCTCGAACAGCTAGACTTTGGAATTCTCTTCCCTGACTGTACTGATATGCAGAAGTTTAAATGTAACCTAAACCAACATCTTGCTAAGCTTTCCTAGGGCATGGTCCCAAACAGTAGGCCCTTATGTCCAAGTGGTGATACGTCTTGTTAGGGGTGAATGTGAGTAAGAAAAAAATGTGATTAGTCGGGCAATGAAAGCCTTTATTTCACTCAAAAATGTTGATTTTAAACCAATATGCAATCAATGCATCAATTAGAAGAAGATCAACTCTTGTAGTTTCTTAGATAATTATATTTATGAAAACATATTTCAATTTATCTACACGAATGGTCCTATATATTATTTTTTATTTTTTGAAATCCTTTGAGATGAGATTTTATAATTTGTGTATTGATTTTTTGCAGACTATTATCCTTATCTTCATAGTTGTTGCTGCTTCACCACATTTTGGCCAACTAATCCTCTGGCCTTCCTCAGATGAGTCTTGTAACTATATCCCCAGTAATCACTGCCTTCCATAGTTGTTATTTTCTTAACACGTTTTTGGCTAACTAATCCTCTGGCTTGCTTTTGATAGGATTGAAACCATTATCTTCAGAATATACTCACTTGGAACTATAGAGACTCAATGCCTCTATCCACTATGCCATGGGCTCCGACCCACCTGAAGAAGGCCAGAGGATGTTGGCTGAAAAGTGGTGAAACAACAACAGCTATAAAGATGAGGATAACAGTTCACAAAAAATGAATATACGAATGGTTCTCTATGTTGTGGAAGGCACCAATGCTGTGCTCCGGGTTGCATGATACTAAAGGTAGCTTGAAGCTATTAGGACTACATGCATTTTAACTGGCTGCTTACTTAATCGTTCTATATCCACGTTGTGTTCATATTATATGATTTTATCATGTGGCACAATGTCTCAGGGAAGTTACTAATGTTAGTATCCTGGTCTTACGGCACCAAATATAATCTGATGCTATGAGAAATACATGTGGTGCGACCAGCTGCTCTATCAATTGTTTTATGCCCACGATATGGTTAAGATATCCACAGAATTTTAGTGTTGATGAAATGTAGTTGGGAACTTACGTAAAATCAGTTCTCTCAGCAACCTCAAAAAAGGGAAAAATACCATGAACAATTAAAGCATATTTATCGGAATACTTTTTGGGATATTTATTGAAACATTTTTATTGGAATGTGTGAATGTAACACTAATAAAACGAATTATTATGTTGTCCATGTTATGGATAACAGATTGTAATTTACTGTTGTGGCCTGAAAGATTACTAAGAAAAACACAGATATTGTTTCGAAAAAGATATTTCTATTTACTGGATGATGCCAATATGGCATACTATGAGAGTACTTATCTTTCTCTTCCACCACAGAGCAATATGATATAATGAAAATGAGCCAGCATCTCTGAAGTAGGAGCACTCCTACCTTGCTAAATAAGTCTGAGTAGCCCCATCTGCATTGCCCAGTGACAAGACAAAATCAAAGTTGGAAGTAAGTTGACTCTCAATTCCATGATTATTTGTAAAAATCTTGAATTACTCTTCTGAGTCTAAAAGAAATGCTCACTCTTAAATATTAATTCTGACCACGATGAGGAATCTGTTATCCAGCTGTCAACAGGAGTTATTTTTTATGCATAAGATTGCGACTACTTACCTCCTCACTCCACAAAGCAAAGAAGTTTTTGCAGAAATGTGAACTAAAGATATTTTCCAACCAATAAAAATTTTTTCAAAAGTAACATATCAATGCGAGCCAGCACAAAATTAAAACTCCTATAAAGCAAGGAGACAAATAGACAAAATTGGAGATTCTTAAACCAACCGCATCTTAAAGACACCAAAACGTACATTTTTACCCCACCTCCCCAAAGGGGATTTGGAGAAAGTTGTAGCAGAAAGGACCCCATGACTCACATACAAGCTTTATCAACACTGAAAAGAACAAAGTAAACCAACATACACATATACAATGTCACGCTGCCACATACTCACACATGTACATTATTTATACATGCATATTAACACTATAAACATTTTGACCTACACATTTGTAAGCCTTGTGACTGGAAAACCTTCTACTCTAGTTTCTTCCCTCTGATAGACTTGGGAATTCTTTCCCTGTTTCCTATTCCTGTTCCCGTGACTGTAATAATCTGCAGAAGTTTAAATGTAACATGGGCAGACATATCGTTGGTGAACTCCCTCGGGTTACCTGTTAAACATAATCCTAAATAATAGCCCATGACATCCTAGTGTTCATATATGTTGTTTGGAGTGACAAAGAGTAAGAAAATAATATACACTTTTGTAAACAACACAATTTTAGCAAATTAAAATCATTTTAAAGACTCCTTAATATGTAACGTTGTATCCTCGTTTACACGTTGTAGCAGAGTACATCATAAACGAACATAGGACGAATAATGACTCAACTTCTTTTACTTTTAACAAGGACATTTATATCCGGGTACTTTTCCAAATAAAACCTGACTACAAACGTGCTTGTCTGCTCTGACGCCTGTTCTCTCGAACGTCATCCACATCTCTCACATGATCGTTTCCTCGTACATGCTGTGTCTCTTTTTTTATAGTATTTCTTTTTCCTTGCCATGAGGTTGCTTCACATCGGATCGATATTTGCATACGCGCGCCCGTACTTTGTTACAAATGGAATCACAACTCCACAAAATTAAACATTTTTACAAGTTCATAATAGTTTTTTTTTATATTAATATTATCAATTTTGACAATGTCCATTATCTCTGATAATACAAACAACTTAGATATGTAAAACGAATAGCTTTCAACACAAACACTCCAACGGCTTTCAAAATACTCCACAGAACCGAACGGGCTGTTATATGGAGAAATGATCCAGTGTGCTCTTAACATTATCAAGTAGATTACAATTGGTTGTGCGTGATTGTTGTGGATGGAGCGGCAGATCAAAATGGCTGATCTTATTTTGTCATAGGATTCGTTTCTGCGTCTTGTTCAATAATTCACATATATTTTTTTCTTTTCTTGTTAAATTCTGTATTAATTTGATGTCCATTTTGAATATTTTTGTTTGTGAAATGAAAAGAAAACAACTCGGAGATCTCATCACATCTTACTCTCATATTTATTCTCAGCCATTTTTTTTTTATTATTTTGTCCAAATTGGTTCTGACTCCATTATAAACGTTTGCAAATTAATCATTTTCTTTTTTATTAATTCAAATAGTAAAAAAACATACATGTACACATATTTATGTGATAGTTTAGGAGTATCTATTACACACACACACACACACACATATGTGTATATATAAATATGTATATACTCGTATGTTTATATACATATGTTTAGTTATGATATCTATATACCTATAACATTGGGTTTTTCTTGCTCTGACATTGATATTAAAAACCTACTTTTCTTATTTAAAAATTATTAAAACAATTTCTTAATATACTCAGTCATGGATATACGAACAACTTCATAAAGATTAACTAATTTACATATTCTTTTGAAAAACGTGTATTCATTAATCATTCATTTTTTATGGTTTGTTCTTGGATAATTGGTTTCATTTAACTATTACACTCAAGTCTATTTACGCATATTTTCTATATTGTGCATAATTGTGTAGCATTTAGAATGAAAACTTTATAGCATACGCACGTGTATATATATATATATATATATATATATATATATATATATATATAAGTGACCTTTGTGCGTGTCGAACGTTCTCTACCAAACTCTTTTTTCAATTTTAGTCCACAGACTTGAAACTTGATTTGGTGTTTAACCAGTAAAACTGCTGCTAAGGGGATAAAATTGAATGAAAAAGAGTTGACCTTGGTAGGAATAAGTTGATAAAATATGTTGCTTATAAGCATTAGCATGCACAAATATACATTCATAGCTTGAAGTCGCTTAATTTTGAACCTATCTTATCTATCTGTCTATAGATAAAACAGTAACAACTAAGGCTGCAGCGCTTAAGGTTTTAGTTTCGATTCTAGCTGATGGCAACAAAGTCATATATATATATATATATATATATATATATATATATATATATATATATATATATATATATACTTCTTTGTACTATTGAAATCATTGCTAATATATTGGGTACAATACAATTAGTCGGTAAAATAGCTGCTAAGGGTCAAAATTGAAAGAATTGAAAATTTGCAGGCATAAGTCGACTAAACTCGTATCTTTTATGCATGTGCAAATATACATTTATACCATGAACTATGTTAATTTTAAAGTTTCTGAGCATGAGTCCATATAAATTTTTAGCTTGAAGTCGCTTAATATTTTGCTATTTTTATCCATCTGGCGAAAGTTTAGATGGTAGTAATGAAAGCTGAAGTGCTAAATAATGACTACGGCTGAATGTTTTGATTTTAATTGCAGTGCAAAAGTCTTTTTTTTTTACTTTTAAAAGTATTACTACATATATTGGTACAAAATAATAATCAATAGAGAATTTGATCTTAATAAAAAATACTGAATGTACATAAATTAATTAAGATTTAAGTGTATTTTATGACCAGATAATGGTAGGCGGCCTGCTAATATATATTATGGTCTGAAATGTTTAAAAAGTTGTTACAAACCTACCTTGTGCAGCTTGTACAAATCTGGGTGGACCAAAAATGAATAAAGAAAAAAGAAATAAAAATGGCCGCCTTATCTCTTTATATGCCTGCAATGTTACAACCTGATATGCAAATGAGACGCTTTTGGTTGGCGGTAAATGAGGCCCGATTTTCAGAGAGGGCGTTCATTTTGAGGTTGGATTTTGAAGAAGTGAGTTCGATCAGCAGAATGCTTTTGAAGTTGAGAGAGTAATAGCAGAGAGTTGAGTTTTTGGACTAAGGAATTTTGGCAGCAGTGTGTCAAATCTAACAATTGAGACTTGACTAATTTGACCACACACACACACACACACGCACACACACACACACACACACTAACACATATATATATATATATATATGTTTGGGTAGTTGTTTGTCTAGCCGCACTGATGAGCTGTGAAACAGCGAAACAGTACTGTATGTGGATGACTATAATGCTCCTTATCTTAGGTCGAGCATTTGGGAAGTGATATACAAATTACCATTAGCATATGAAGCGATGCTCTTTGTGTAAACAAATTGAGCTTAGGTATTTGGACAATGTCAAACCATTGTTAACTCACAGCCCGCATAGCGCAACGGGTAGAAGCTCTGACTGACATTTAGGCGATCGGGTTTCAATCCTGGCTTGAGGTAGTTGCTTGTCTAGCTGCACTGGTGAGCTGTGAAACAGCGAAACAGTAATGAATGTGGATGAATATATATATATAAAGATATATACGTTTATATATATACATACACGGCATAATCATATTGACACACCAGATCTCATTATATCATCGATATTAAGCAATGATGAGTTTGGTCAGATGAGAATATAGGAATACCGGGCATTGTATTTATTTGGATGTAGAAATTTCCAGGTCATTTTCTCGCATTTAAACCACCAGGAGAGATGCACCATCAGTCTTTGTTAAGGCATGCATCTAGAAGAAAGATATAAAAACCTGAGGTCTATTGACTGCCTTGTCTTTTTGTAGCCATTGCACCGACTGCATTTATCAGTGGTTCCAAACGGTGTAGCTGGTCACTCACAAGCCTCATCAAATCACCTGTGTGAATTTCGGACACAACTGTATAGATTTTAGTACGAAAACATATTTATCTATCTTTTTTTTATATATTGTTATTTCACCCTAATAAAAGATAGTCTCACTTGGATGTAGGGGGCTTCTAGTTTGGACATAATTTGCAACTATATAGAGCTAAGCAGTAAGATATCTGTTCACATTACATTTGAACTTCTGTATATTAATATAGTCAAGGAAGTAGGAATCCGAGAGAGAATTCCAAAATTTAGCAGTTTGAGGGAAGAAACCATTTTAGTAAAAGGCTTTCCAGCATCTATGGATCTCTACTGTGTAGGGATGGAATTTTGCTACTTGTCAGGTTTGTCGGGTTTGTCGGGTGCATCTATGTCAAAAGGGTACAACGGCATGGAGATTGTTAGAGTAACTTCCATGAAAATACTTGTAAAATAAATACAGGGATGCAACATTTCGTCAAAGGGACAACGGTTGGAGTTTGGTTGATAAAGCGAAACCTATCAGGTTGGCGATTCTTTTTTTGAACCCTGTCTAGGAGCAGATGCATGAACCCAAATTCGGCAACAATATTCTATGCATGTTCGGACTCGAAAGTCAAAACAATGAAAAGAATATGCTGTTGTCATAGCCCTAATCATTGCCCATAGCTGTTAGTGGTTGAGAATGTTTCTTATAATTATTAAAGGAAACAAGCTTAGTTTTGGAAGCACTAAAAGTTACCACCCATTTATGTCCCTCATTCGACTAGAGACTGTAGCTCTTTCTCTAATGTTTCAGCCATTTCCTTAGATGTGTGTTCATATTCGTTTTTCCCTCATGTCTGTAAGAGAGCCTTGTGTCATCAGTAAACATACCCATCTCGGAGATAATTTTATCAGAGAGGTCATTTATGAATAAGAAGATTAATAAAGGTCCAAGGATCGACCCCTGAAGCACATCTACATTTATATCATGGTGTTTTACGTATGGACATCGAGTACAACCTGGATTCTTCTCTTATCTTAGAAGGATTTGATATCAGTTTGACAAGGAAATTCTTGCGGTTTTTAACTTTTAAAAGAACATACCTTGGCTCAAATGAAAATGTATTGATCAAAATAAACACTATCAGAATCAACACAATTCTGTCAGCGCAAAACAAGTTTATTTATGCCAGCAACATAAAAATCTTGCGTTCTGATGGAGATGAAGTCACTGAAGGCGGTTTTTTTTTTTATATATCGCTTAGGTCTTTGAAGCATAGCTCGTGCAGAAAGTTGTTAAGATGCTTGAAAAAGTAGTAGTCGGTAGGAGAGAGGTCTGGAAAGTATGACAGATGAGGCAGAGATTCATAACCCAATTTGTTCAATTTCTGCAAGGTCAGTTTAGCAACGTGCGGTCGGACATTGTCGTGGAGGAGAATTGGATCTATTCTGTTGACTTATGCGAAGTGCTGTTGTCGAAATTTCTGATGTACTTCATTCATTTGTTGACAGTACTTTTCTGCCGTAATGATTTTCCTGCATTCAAAAAACTGTCATGTATGAGACCGGTCACAGACCACTAAACTGTCAGCATAAGCTTCTTTTGGTGCAACTCTGGCTTCAGGAAGTGTAGTGGAGCTTCGTCAGCGTCTAACCAAAGCTGAGCGTCGCCAGTTGTCATAAAGAACCCACGTTTCATCGCAAGTTACAACCCATTCGAGAAATGAGTCGTTCTTGTTGCATAAGAGAAGGGAAGATGACACTTCATAAATGTGTTTCTTTTGGTTGTCGTTCAATTCGTGAGGCACCCATTTATCAAGTTTTTTTGTCTTTCCTATCTCTCTTAGGTGGTTCGAAATCGTCGTATGTGTTACATCTAATTCGAAGGCAATTTCTCAAACAGTTGTGTGTGGATTGGCTTCGATTAAGGCTCTTAATTAATCGTTGTCATCATCCGATGGCCGACCACTACGTCCATCATCTTCAAGATTCTTGTCACCGCCACGAAATTTCTTAAATCACCATTGTGTTGTGAGTTCAGTAGGGGTTGCCGGGCCAAACGCTTTGTTGATATCGCGAGCTGTTTCAGCAGTTTTTCGGCCTAGCTTGAATTGAAATAAGAAAATTGTGCGAATTTGTTTTTTTCTATCTTGTTTTCAACGTTATGAAAAAAAGACATAATTTGTTTTAAAACGATTGTAGTTTAGATTGAGCGAAAAACGCTCTTTAAAATGATAATAAAGTAAAGGTATTATAATAAAAACTTGTTTGAAATTAAAATTAAAAATTCTGCAATAACTTTCTTCTCGGTTTAATATTAAGTATTCGCCCAATACTCTCATATAATTTCATTTTCATAAGACCTTCGTGCCATACCCTGTCAAAGGCTTTAGATACATCTAAGGCTACTGCCCTAACCTCGCCTTCTTTATCTAATGCAAGGTATATACATTTTGAGATTACAGTTAAGATTTCTGCAGTAGTTAGGCTTGCCTAAATCCATACTGTTAGTTGGAAAGAAGTTTATTATCTATGAGGTGGTGAACTAGTGCTTGATTATTTAAGAACTCAAAGGTTTTGGCGAAGAGAGGGAGGAGGCGAATACGTTGATAATTTAGTGAGTCAGTTCATTTTACAGAACTCTTGTAAAATGGTACAGCAGTCAGGAAGGCAAGATTCCGAAAAGCAATTATTGAAAATTTTGGAGAGAACTAGAGCAACCTCAGTAGATATTTGTTTGCTAGTATAGCCTGGATGAGATCAGGTCTACATACCTTTGAAATGTCGAAAATTTTTATCACGAACTTGAGAAGATATGTTTTTCAGACTATTGAGTGTGGTTTCTGCAAAGGAAAATCTGAGAGGGAGTGGTTTGCTGGGTCCAAAGTAGAGTTTGAGGCAAAGTGTCTGGCAAGTAAGTTAGCCTTCTCGCTTGCCAGGCAGGCAACTCAAGGTTGTTGGATAATGGGGAATTGTTCATTGCCCATTATTTATTACACTGTTATAAATATTCCAGAAATCACGAGGTCCTAATTTCTGCGTGTCAATGCGTTTTCTGCTGGTTTCGGCATATGTTGTCTCAGCTGCAGCTATTTTGCTGTTACAATTATTTCTAGTTTTTATGAACTTTTATTTGTTTGTACAGGACTTATGTCGGATAAATCTGTCGTATGCATGCTGCGCAAATAGGAGTGAACAATTGGGGTGAAGGTGCTATAGAACTACCATAACATGCGCTTCAATTGCCGTGTTGAACTATTCAATGATCTCATATGCGAACTGTTCCACAGGAAGAGAAAAGATATTTTCACACAGAGTATCTTTAAGTTGATATTTGATGGATTCCCAGTCAGACTTTTTATAGTACCTTGTTAATTCGAACAATGATTCTTCAACTTTGGATGGACAGTTTAGGGCGATATCTATCTATCTATTTATCTATCTATCTATCTATCTATCTATACACACACACACACACACACACACACACACACACACACACACACACACATATATATATATATATATATAGAGAGAGAGAGAGAGGGAGAGAGAGAGAGAGATAGAAATGATGAAGATGATGATGAACACATAAATAAACAGGGATAACTTGGTAAATCTAAACAGATATACAGAGATATGTAGATAGACAATTGTAAATTGACTTACAAGTATAAATGAAGTGACATTGTTAGATTTAATTAAAATTTGACACAAAGATAGATTGATGTTTTAAATAGACTCATCTAGATTGGTATATGATTGGAATAGACCTGATGAGTAAATTGTAAAATATACAAATAGATAGTCGACCCTAACATAATTTAAGTGGAAATCTGCTTGGGGATGAGAAAAATTAAGATAACCAATCAAATTAGCTGATTTGATTTATTTATTTATTTATTTTTACTCTGGAATAGATGAGGCACCCACGCATGGATATGTTTTATATATATATATATATCTATATATATATATATATATATATATATATATATATATATATATATGTATATATGTGTGTGTGTGTGTGTGTGTGCGCGTGTGTGTGTGTGTGTGTGTGTGTGTGTGTGTGTGTGTGTGTGTGTGTGTGTGTGTGTGTGTGTGTGTGTGTGTGTTAGTGATGGGACCATTCCAATATTTTTCCCGATTCTGTGCTAAATATCCGATTTCGATACAATTACTGATTCCGATTCTTTATAAATCTCTAATTATTTAACTATAAGATTATTATTTCCCCTGATTTTCGTAAAAACACATGTTAAATATGCAGATATTTATCTAAACGTCAAAATATCTTGTGGATGATGATCTATCGATTTTGGCTTTACTGGTAGTTTGAAAATCAGTAAATATTTATTGTTTTATCATTATTACCAGCAACGGAAGAGTTTTGTTTTAAAAAATCAAATAAGAAAGACAATTAAAAGAATCGTTTTGGCATCGGAAAATAGGCATCAATTTTACCGATTCCGATACCTCCAAATCTTCCGATTTTTCCGATTTCCGATTCTGATTCTGATTAATCGTCCCAACACTAGTATATATATATATATATATATATATATATATATATATATATATATATATATGCATATATGCATATATATATGCATATATACACATACATATATGTATATACATGCATATATATATACACATAAACACACACACACACACACACACATATATATGTGTGTGTGTGTGTGTGTGTGTGTGTGTGTGTGTGTGTGTGTGTGTGTGTGTGTGTGTGTGTGTGTATCAAATTTTAGTCATTCAATAAATTTAAAAATTTATGACGTGAAATGGTTAAATTTCAAATCAAAAGACAAAGAATTCATTTGAAATATTATAACCCTTATCCGATTATTATTATTTATTTGCTCTATCTTGTAAATCGAGCAATTTTTATTTAGATGGGATATTACTGTCAATAATATTTCGTAAGACCTATAATCACAAGTTTCCATACCAGTTGATTGTTAGATAATTTTATTCTAAAGTATATATATATATATATATATATATATATATATATATATATATACACACACGTAGATATACATATATATATCACACTATTAAATATTGCTATAAACATACGCACACATATGTATTTTGTTTGTTTGTCAAAGCAAAAAAAACATGCAATCCAAATTATTTGTAGGATGATGTGAAGTGTCTTTCAAGTGGCGTCTCATTATTTCGTGCGGTGGAAAAGTCAGTATTTAAAAGACGAAGTGAAGAGAAAACCTTATTTTTGAAAACAGAAAAGCATTAAAAGTATATAGAATAGAAAAAGGCAAGGTTTAAATGCTTATATTAATAAAACAAATATTCTCTTGTCCATCATAATTTTTTACATCCTTCTCAACTAACCCGTTTTTTTTGTTTTTTTTTCTGTAACCAGTGGCGGATGGAAGTCTGATGATTACCTGGCGATGCCCGGGACTACCTCTTTGACTACATCTCCCAAGGACTCAAGTATAAACTAGTACTCTTAAAAAAGAGAAAAATGCTTGAATATGATTGGATGCCTCTCCAATATCTGTGTCCATAACATATGTTACCTCCTTTACATGCCACTGTTTTGTGACCCCTTAAGTTTCAATTTATCTGCTCTATTTAACCCTTTATTAGGCAGATTGTAACGTGTTTGCTAATTATTGTTTTTTTTTTGTGATCGAAATGATAGTCATTAGAAACTTCAGTGTATCTGTCACATGACATGTAATTAAGATACTGGATTAAATCTTGTCTGATTTAACGAGCTTAAAAATAACATTCAACAAATATTCTATATTGGAGTGAACCATTGAGCCCTAAAGAAAAGAATCTATGAACACAATAGTTTGGGAACACTTTGAAATTGCTTGTTGCACATTTTCTTTCTAATTACCACGATTAGTGTTGTGTCGTGGCACAATAGTAAAAAGAAGAAAATCAAGTCGATGTTGGTTTAAGGAACAAGTGTATTTAACATCACAAGTACACAGTTAGGAAACGGGTATAACTGGCTTACACACAGCTAGTCAGTGGTAGTACTGTCGCTTCTTTGATCGATGTAGGTATTACTGGCAATATATATAGTGAGAACCGGTGTAATTTCCCTTTTGTTAGAAAGGCCGGTGTAACAATTTGCATGTGTCATAATTTAGGAATAGCAGCCCATACCAGAGATTTCTTCCAGCCAATGGTGGATAATGATGTCCAGATTAGATTATCTCACATTTATTAATATCTTGAGATCCAATAACTAACAAATCACCAAATTGTGTGGGTCTGCTCTGGCTGAATGACAGTCTAAGGGAAACAATTTTCCCTTTGAGAAAATAAAAGTTTGCATAGTATTTAATCATCATCATATCTTATGAATCCAAAGATTCTATTGTTGGCATTGGTTTACTCGATATTTTTCTAGTCAGAACCCTTTCTAAAAAGACATCAGAAATTATGGGAAGGACCACTTAAAGGTTGCCAACATCCTAAGCGAAAGTAATCTTTAGGTAACAAACTGGATTTGAACTTGAGACATCGGGTCATCAGTCGGTGTTGTAAACCACTAGACCATCATAACCTCCCATTTGGGGCAAATATCATAAAATTTGAATCTTGTTTGCGAGATGTTTTATCCAGCTTTTTAAATTAAAGATAAAACAAAGCAAAAGCCTGATAAAATAAAAATGAAAACCACTAGGAATGTTATTACACTCCCCGGAAAACACTAGAAGACTTCTGTTGCAAAACAACATATGAAAAGTATATATATAAAAACTAAAAAAATACCCATCCCAGGACGGGTAATATTAATTACTCAGGCGGAACAGTTTTGCATCACTTTTATGCCACTTACAAAGTTTTAAGTCAACAAACAATGCTGCTACACCTTTTGTCTAGAATCCTTGTTCCAATTTCGATCAAAATCTATTACATGATTTTGATTCTAAAAAATGTCTATAATTTAAGGCTTAAGCTGAAGGGCACTTACGAAGAAACTAAAATTCAAAGAATCTTTCTTAATTGTTGTTAAATAACTATTTGTCAAGTTTTATGAAAATCTGAAAAATTGAAATTTTAAATGGGAGGTTTTGTTCATTGTATGTTCCCTAAAACTAATATTCCAACTAAATTGAAATTTGGAGAATATTTATTGAATAGACCAAAAATTAAACATAAAGTTATGATATCTTGATATATTTATCTATGAATTCTTTTTTTTTTTTCATTTTACTTCGATATAAAACAAAAGGAACAATTTTTCGATGCAAATCAACCAAACCAAACACAACGAATAAATATTTTCAAATATCAAAAACTTAAAACATGAAATACTTTACCAAAATGATGGGATCAAAGAGTTGATATGCCGTCAAGCAAGAGAATCAAAGCAATCACTATGAATTAATATTTGAACATATAAAAGAACTCGAAGCATAAAAAATTTTTATGAAAATAATCATAATCAGTATTTAATAACCTGAAAAGGGTTTATATACCGTAAAACAACTAACGAAACTAGCTACTTGTGGATTCACCTTAATAAAGAATTTGGCGAATTAAATTTGGTCTTTGGTCCAATCTGCTCTCCCTCAAAAATTGCTGACCTCTGATTTAGAGTTAAACTGAACGTTTGGATGAGAAGATTGGCAGTAAAACTTTATAGGGAAGACATAACGAAATAAAATCAAGAATATTATTTTGGGGAAGCCATAAAATTGTGTTCCTCATTCCTCATTAATTTGTGTCTTGTATTTCAGAAAATGACGGAATGTCATAGACTCATTGGAGTGAAAATTATGAAGGCTTTTACAAGGAACGAGTATTTCTACACTTACAGCTTTGTACATGCTCACTAGAGGATAGCTGAATAATTAAGTGCACACGAATTTTTAAATTAATTCTGCTCCTCCCATGTTCTTGTGTTTATGCTTTTATATATATATATATATATATATATATATATATATGTATGGGGTGGGTGCTCAATATAAGATAACTCATATATTAATTAACTGCACTAAAATTTTGAATTAATTCTACCCCCCTCTCATATATTTGTATCAATGCTTTTATACAAACTTATATCACACACACACACACACACACACACACACACACACACACACACACACACACACACACACACACACACACACACACACATATATAACTACTTAATTTAATCACATAAAATTAATATATGAAAGTATAGATTTATGCGTAAACTTTAAGTATTTACTTCAAAAGAGCTCAATACGTAGGTAGAGCTAGTTAGTAAGTTATAAAATGTATATGGCGATTAAGCTACACTGAATATTCTGCATTTCATCCACTCTAGGATTTTTCAGGCGTATAAGCCTGAAGAATCCTAGAGTGGATGAAACGCGGAATATTCAGTGTAGCTTAATCGCCATATACATTTTATAACTTACTATATATATATATATATATATATATATATATATATATATATATATATATATATATATGTATATATATATATATATATATAAAGACGAGAACAAAAACTAGAAATATTATATTATGATGAAAATAAAAATTGAATAAATTACAATATTTATTAAGCCATCAAAAATTGAAACAAATAATCAAAATGCCATCAGCTAGAATCGAAACCGAAAGCAAAACTCTAGCATTCAAAGCTGGTGACGTTACCACTGTACTAACGTGACACACATATAAATTTATTAAAATAAACTTAGATGAATGTACAAAATGTATAACGACTTCTTCGATTTTAACCCCTTAAAAAGTATTTTAAGCGGCTAAAGGCCCATGAAAGAACAGTTCCATAAAATATCAAATCATTTGAGGCCCCTAGCACCACTCTGCGACTTTTAGCTTCGGAAGAGATAGAGTTTTAAAATATGGAGACAGACAGACAGACATAGTGAGTTTTATATATCAGATATATATGAGACTCTCAAGTAAATGCATTCTAACCGTTGAAAACAAAATATACAAAATCTACCAATAACTAAATGACTAAAAAAATGGCATTGTTTAACATATATCATTGTAAGTGTTGTTTGATTTGCATGATAAAACTCTGTAATATACATTAAGTACAGCTAGATTTAATGATAAAAGCTGTTTTTTCTGCCTTGACAAAGTACAAAATAGACTTCGTGGCTTAGTAGGGGATGCTCTCTTCTTTTCCCTGCAACCTCTCTCCCACAGAAGAGACGTTGCGAGCCTGTCTTTGTTTTATCGTTATTTCCATGACAAGTGCTTGTCCGAGCTCCAATCTCTAGTCCCCCCTCGCCAATCCTTCATGATAAACACCCGTCTAGCTAAAACCACTGTCAGTAATTTCCCCCACTCTTTATCTGTGCCTAAATCAAAACGTAGATTCCATGAACATAGCTTTTTTTCTGAGAAGTGCATGCCTGTGGAATTCTCTTCCGTTTGCCTGTTTCCCACCTTACTACAACTTGGATGTCTTCAAGTCCAACATAAACAGATTCCTGATTAATCTCCCCCTTAAGTAAATCACTTTATCAAATCTCCAATACCAACTATTACTACGATATTATCCCATTGATTATTGTACACAAAATAACCCTTATCCCCGAGTGGCTTACGGGCCTTGATAAGTGGTAATCTATCTCTTTGAGATTTTAATAATGAGTCTCAAAGCTAACAGATCACACTTGGTCTAACAAGCTCCAGCCCCGATCCCATCACCACAATGTGGCAACTCTGTTCTTTTTTTACAAATATGTCAACAGAATGTGCTCCAATGAACTTAATGCACTTATACCCTCTCAATATAAATACTCGAAATCAAACAAATTAGAAGCGAAATCCTACCCTTTCATTGCAGAGATCACCCAGGTGCCGGAAAACTTTCTATCGGACTTCATGACTCTTGGTATTCTTTACCTGTTCTCTGCTATCTCAACCTTATCATTATACAGAAATTTAAATGCAATATGAACAAACAATTTGCTCCACAGCTCCCCACTTAGAACGCCCCTTATAAATCTGACCTTTAATCACAGTAGCTCCTTACGTTTCAGTGACAGTATGCTGGAGGTGAATAAAATTAAAAACAACATAAATAACAAATTGACCTTTGTCGATGATATCAAAACAGAAAAGCTCCGCCTGCTTAGACAACCTGGCTCGGTTCTGTGTATGATCAAGTCACCTAAAAAAAAACTTGCTTCAAGCAAAAATGGAAATAAATGTTTCCCAAGTTTTTTAGCTGTAAAAGAAATTGTTAGTTTCGCTCTTTAAAACCATTTTTTTTTTTTTTTTTTTTTTTCGAAAAATAATTTTGTTCATTGTTAATAATAAATTTTTGCTTGTTTTATTTTGTTTTGAAAACTCAAAACACACGTTTTTAAAGTGTGATTTTTACTTTTGACACTTGTCCGCTATTGTTTGTGGATCCCTGTCGGCCTTGCTGTAAGCAGTTCATTTGTTTTCCTCAATTTTTGTTCTATTTCTAACTTTTGAGCAAACATGAACAGACTTTATTGCAAGCTGAATCCTTTACAGTGACAAGAAAAACCGGAAAACACCGGAAGCAGAAGAAAACCGAATGGACAGGATGAAACATTGCAAACATTGTTTTGTACAGAGCCGAACAAAGTGTCTATTTTGTTACTAAGAAGTCAGTAAAGTATGTCTTAGTATGAATAGCAACAGGCAAGATTGTAAAATCGCGGAAAATGACCAAAAAACATTGTCATTTGTTACGAACTGAACATTTTTACATATTCAAATTATGTCCGGATAGTCTTGTAAACAGTTGTAATATTGGGAAGATATTTTATGCATGCAACTTGGTAAGACGTTCTGTCTACTCGTCCATTTGTCAGTCACACTAAAGTTTTGAATAATCATTTTCATTATAGCTGTCATGCTCCATTTGAAATGTGTGTTTGAAAAAGTATTTTCTTTGGTTCGTAATATGTAAGTTTGAAGGAAAATCTTCTTTCGTGTATTTTGCTTAAGTTTGAAATGGCATTTCTTTTACCTTTTCTGCTTAAGTTTGAAAAAGCATCTCATTTACTCTGTCATACTTAAGTTTGAAAAGGCATTTTCTTTTGTCTGTCATGGTTCACATTTAAAAAAGCATTATCACTGGTCTGTTATGCTTAAGTTTGAAAAAGTATTTTCTTTGTTTGTCATGCTTAAGTTTGAAAAAGTATTTCCTTTTGTCTTTAATACTTATGTTTGAAACGCTATTTTCTTTTGTCTGTCATGCTTAAGTTTGAAAAAAGCATTTTCTTTTGTCTGTCACGCTTAAGTTTGAAAAAGTATTTTCTTTTGTCTTTAATACTTAAGTTTGAAATGATATTTTCTTTTGTCTGTCATGCTTAAGTTTGAAAAAAGAATTTTCTTTTGTCTGTCACGCTTAAGTTTGAAAAATAATTTTTTTTTGTCTGTCACGCTTAAATTTTAAAAAGTATTTTCTTTTGTCTTTAATGTTTGAAATGATATTTTCTTTTGTCTGTTATGCCTCAGATTCAAAAAGAATTATCTTTAAAAGTTTGAAAAAACATTTTTTCTTTTATCTGTTATGCTTAAGTATGAAAAGCCATTTTCTTTGGCTTCTTAGTCTTCAAGTTTGCAGTAACATTCTTCTGAAGATTAAACAGATTTGAGAGCGAAAGAAGAGAAGAAACTAGACACATGAAATGGTGTGGTCTATGGTAGATAAGAATGCAGTGTTCAATGTAGATCTTTTCTTTTGGGATAAAAATCCACTAAAAAAAAAAAACTACAAATAAAATAAAAAAATCATTTGGAAAACACAAAAAAAAGTTATTTTGCAATTCAGTAAAATATTATAGTAACTGAAAGTCTGTACTGGAATGGAGACAAAAACGGATGGTAACATTCAATGCTGCCAAGACTAAACTTATTTCCTTTAATAATTACAAGAAAACTTCTCAACCACTAATAGCCATTGCTAATGATACATTACCTGAAAATACTTCGTTTAAACTCCTCCGTTTAACATTCACAGGGAACAGGACTTGGAACAGATACATTGAGGGCATTGACAAGGCTGCTGCAAAGAAGATGGGCTTTCTCTACCATGCTAGAAAGTCACGTACGCCTGAGAATATCTTGTACCTCTACAAGGTCACTATTTGCCCATGCATGGAGTATTGTTTCCGCATTTGGGTTGATGCATCTGCTATTAGTCGCTCACTACTAGATAGAGTTCAAAAGAGAGTCGCCAACATAATAGGTCCCGAACTGTCAGCTAGGCTTTAACCTTTGTCTCATAGACGAAATGTTGCAGCCCTCTGCCTGTTTTACAAACATTTTAATGGTAGGTGCTCTGAAAAACTACAAGCCCTTGTACACTCTATATGTAAATACCTTCAACAAACCTGATAAGCAGCCAAATTCCACACCTATACAGTAGATCCTCAGATGCTAGAAAGCCTTCTAATATAATAGTTTCTTCCTTAGGACTGCTAAACTTTGGAATTCCTTTCTGGGTCCCTGTTTCGCTGACTGTACTGGCATACAAAAGTTCAAGTATAATGTAAACAGACATCTTGCTGCTCAACTCCCTACACAGTATTCCTGATATTATGCCCCAGATAGTTACCCCCTACATCAAAGTGTGCCTTATTTGGGGGGAAAATGCAATAATTATAAACACACACACACACACACACACACACACACACACACACACACACACACACACACACATATATCCATTCACGTGAAATCACCTTTTTCTTCACCCTATTCCCTCTGCTTGACTATTTGTTACCAAGTAAGATCTATGACTTACTTGTAGTTTCATCAAATACTTTTGCAAGCAAAATCCGATCCCGCATTTTGCTAAATCCTACCCTCTGATGAGAAGGAAAATATTTCTTCGAAACTCTGTTGTTTAAGGACTATCCACTTATTTTGTGCTTCCTTTTTAAAATTAAATATGCTTTTTTAAATCTTTTTCAAAGTGTTTTTTAACGTGTTTTATTAACTACTTGTTCTTACACATATATGTGTGTGTGTGTGTGTGTGTGTGTGTGTGTGAATTTGCTTATGTTTGAAGATCAAATGCAATAAAGTCAAGAGTAAAAACAACTTTTTTCCTTTAAAATTCAAATAATAAATGTATCAGATAAAAAAAAGGAATCGTCTTCAGCAAAAGTAATACGTTTTGATGGGTCCTTTTGAAGAGCTCAATGTATGCCCGCCGAAGCCTCCTCCAATTATTGGAACTGACGGATATATAAAACTTAATTGTTACCAAATCAAAAAGTAAAGGGAAAAGTTTGTCAAACAGAAATATTAAATCATACATGTAAAAATAGTCGGTATGGATTAGCATTGCATTTATGCAAATGTGTGATTACTCCATTGAGAATGAAAAAGATGTACATATTCACTTTGCAGAGATTCGCCACATGATTGTGAACAGAAGTCCCGTTAGCAGAGTATGCTGAAGCATTTGCTAAAAGCATTTTCAATGCTGAATTCTTTTTGCAGGGAGATTTCCCTATCTTGCCACATATAGTTCTAAATAGACATGTCATGTTAGCCAGACTCAACGGTGCTAAATTTCGATGATCCAATAATAAATAAAGTTACTTAAGTTTTTCATTAAAAGTTTTAGAATAAAGCTGCAGTGTTGTTTTTTTTAGGGCGACAACTTTATCGTTCCACCCTATAGTACTGATTTCAAAAGTTTTGAAATAAAAATCACATGGCTTTCATCAGCTAGAAGCAAACCCCAAACATTTAGAATTACATTGAAGGCATTGCCAGGGTCGCTGCAAGGAAGGTGGGCTCTCTCTACCGTGCTAGAAAACTACTTACACCCGAAAGTATCCTGTACCTCTATAAGGCCACCATTCGCCCATGTATGGAGTATTGTTGTCACATTTGGGCTGGTCATCTGCTGCTAGTCTCTCGCTCCTAGACAAGGTTAAAAAAAGAGTCGCCAATCTGATAGGCCCTGAACTGGCATCTAAGCTTCAGCCTCTCTCCCATCGACGAAACGTTGCATCCCTCTGCCTGTTCTACAAGTATTTTAATGGTGAATGCTCTGACGAACTGCAGACACTTGTGCCCCCACGACGTAGACACCCTCGACAAACCCGAAAGGCAGCTACATCCCACCCTCACACAGTAGAGATCCCTAGATGTAAAAGATCTTTCTACTCCAGTAGTTTCTTCCCCAGAACCGCTAGACTCTGGAATTCCATTCCAGGTCCCTGCTTCCCTAACTGTACTGACATGCAGAAGTTCAAGTGTAACGTGAACCGACATCTTGCTGCCCAAATCCCAACATAGTGCCCCAGCAGTTACTGCCCCTGATAGTAGCCTCCTACATCAAAGTGGCAATGTGCCTTGTTTGGGGTGAAAATGTAAAAAAAAAAAAAAAAAAAAATTCCAAACGCTTTTCCTACCATTTGAGCTATCGACAGATAAATTAGAAATATTTAGAATCAAACCACTTCAAGCTATGAATGAATTTGCGCATGTGAAGAAGTAATAGAAATATGTCGGTAAGTTGAAATGAACATTTAGCATTTCAACTTGCCGACATATTTCATTCATCCAAACAAAGATTTCACTTATTATAAAGGCTATAACAACAGCATATTCTTTTCATTGTTTTTGACTCTCGAGTATATATCCGACACAGTTAGACACAGTTAATCAACTCTATATAAAAAGCATATATCAACGGATACATACTCAAGAGTCAAAACAATGAAAAGAATATGCTGTTGTCCTAGCCCTACTTATTATAAACCATTCTTGATGCATGATAAGTATTTCCTGATAATTTCAGTGTTATCTGATCAAAAATTTAAGAGTTTATTATGCAAATACATACATACATCTACTGTTATATTCATATAGATAATCGAATCAGATAATTTATGTGAACAAACCAATTTTTTACATGATTTCAAGACCATTATGAGTAAACAGTTTACCAATTCCTAGTTTTCACTTATTGCTTTTATTAGAATAGTTACAATTATTTCCTTTTATTTTGACTACTTTTGGTGGCTTTGGTGTAACCATAAAGATTATAACAAAAACCTACCAACTTCAAAACGTATTAGATGTTTTGCATGTTAGGCAACCGCTTTTTAGAGAGAAAAGAACGCGTCTTAATAATTGGATATGTTTATTGTTGGAACTAATTTGCATGCGTATGAGCCAAATAGTGTTAAGATGAGAATGATTAAAAACAGACGGGGGAGATTGGGGCTGAAGAATAAACTGCTAAGAGAAAATGCTGATATTTTTTACTCGTTTTTCACGCCAAACAAGGCACATTGCCTCTTGGAATGCAAGGGGTTACTATTTGGAATCGTGTCTAATAGTGAAATGTGGGGTATTGAGTAGTGAGATGCGTATTCACATTACTTTTAAACTTCTGTAAGTTAGTACAGACGGGGACGCAGAAAACAGAGAGGGAATTCCAAAGTCTAGCAATCTGAGGGAAGAAACTATAAGATGAGAAAGCTTTCCATATTGAAAATTTTGTCAGTGTTAGAATAGGAGTTCTTTCTAAAGTTTAGGATTAGGGTTCCGGTAGACACCTTACTATGACTACAGGAGATTTACACACATCTTTTTATGCTTACAAAGATTCAAAGTAATTTACTCTGTATGACAAGCAGGGCTATTTAACTCTATTACGTGATCTTAGTTCTGATTTAGACTTAAGTGCTTCAGAAGAAAAATTTGCAGTATAGAAATTTGTTGCAAATAGCTATCATAACAGACAAGACATCTAGAAGTAACGTTATTCATTTCCTTATTTTACTCTCTTTTCTTGCGTCGGTATAAAGTTAAGAAACTTGTTTGTAATCGTCAGAACTTAGGTTACCCTTCTTATTTTTTTTTAAATTTTGTTTTTCAAGGAAATTCGCAAGAACAAATATGTTTATTGAAAACAGTTTGAAGTTCCACACATATATGGATGAATGCCCAGAGATTTTCAGCTGGAAATAATTTCTTTCCAATCATCGTGGTGTCCAGCTGCAGGGTCTTGGCTTCGAACAAATTTGTGTATCTTTTAGATCTATTCTGATTAGCGGAAGAAAGTCAAGAAGGAAATTTGATATAATAAATTTTGTACTTGAAACACACAAGCATTTCTGCTAATTAGACGATATCAATAGAGGTTTAGAAAGATCAAAGTAAAAAAAGACGGAACGATCGCAGGATAGAGAGAGGGAGAAAAAAATGTCGAAAGAAAGAGGGAGAGAAATATAAAGTTGGTGAACAGGTAAAAAGAACCACATTGTATATCTACATCTTTTTATTATCTTTGCCAAGGAGGTTATGTTTTTTATTTACACTTGTCCCTCTCAAACAAGTCATATCGCAACTTGGACGTAAAGGGGGCTACTATTTGGGGTCATTCAAGGGAGAGAGCAACATGTTGGATTACATTACATTTAAACTTCTGCATGTCAGTACAGTCAGGGAAGCAGGTAGCAGGAAGGGAATTCCAAAGTCTAGCAGTTCGAGGAAGAAGTTATTAGAGCAAAAGGCTTTTCGGCATCTAAGCATCTCTACAGTGAAGGGTGGGATTTTGTTGCTAAATGGGCTGGTCGAGTGTACGTACGCCGAAGGGGTAGAAATGTGATGAGTTCAGCAGAGCACATTCCCACTCGGAAGTATCATAGCAAGCCCCATTCTCCCTAATGGTTCCCTTTAAATTGAGCAACTTCCATTGCACAAAGGCAGTATACAATCTGCTGGTTCGTCCATTATGAATAAGGTACAAATAGGCAAAACTATATAGATGCTAGAAATCATTGTAAGAGTAGAATAGCCACAGCCAAACGAAGGCATGTCGAAATAACCAGAAAATGCATAGATTCGCAGAGGATAGGAACTCTTGATTTATAACGAGTTGTTTTATTTGTTTGTGTACATTCTGATCTTCACATCATTGGACCAATTGTAACTAAACATAGTACAAATATCAGGCATGGTTTAACTTATAAGGATGATTTTGTTTTACAAGTTAGTCACCACTTATCGAGTGCCACAGTTAATTCTATCAAAAATACATATTTTATAACTAATAGGGGACTATCCGAATTTTTTAAAGTTAATTTTATGAAAAATACATATTTTATAACTAATAGGGGACTGTCCGAATTTTTTAAAGTTAATTTTATGAAAATACATATGTTATAACTAATAGGGGACTGTCCGAATTTTTAAAGTTAATTTTATGAAAAATATATATGTTATAACTAATAGGGGACTGTCCGAATTTTTTAAAGTTAATTTTATGAAAAATACATATTTTATAACTAATAGGGGACTGTTCGAATTTTTAAAGTTAATTCTATCAAAAGTACATATTTTATAACTAATAGGGGACTGTCCGAATTTTTTGAGCTAATTTTATCAAAAGTACATATTTTATAACTAATAGGGGACTGTCCGAATTTTTTAAAGTTAATTTTATGAAAAATACATATTTTATAACTAATAGGAGACTGTCCGAATTTTTTAAAGTTAATTTTATGAAAAATACATATGTTATAACTAATAGGGGACTGTCCGAATTTTTAAAGTTAATTTTATGAAAAATACATATATTATAACTAATAGGGGACTGTCCGAATTTTTTAAAGTTAATTTTATGAAAAATCCATATTTTATAACTAATAGGGGACTGTCCGAATTTTTTAAAGTTAATTTTATGAAAAATACATATTTTATAACTAATAGGGGACTGTTCGAATTTTTAAAGTTAATTCTATCAAAAGTACATATTTTATAACTAATAGGGGACTGTCCGAATTTTTTGAGTTAATTCTATCAAAAGTACATATTTTATAACTAATAGGGGACTGTCCGAATTTTTAAAGTTAATTTTATGAAAAATATATATTTTATAACTAATAGGGGACTGTCCGAATTTTTTGAGTTAATTTTATCAAAAGTACATATTTTATAACTAATAGGGGACTGTCCGAATTTTTAAAAGTTCATTTTATCAAAAATACGTATTTTATAACTGATAGGAGACTTTCCGAATTTTTTAAAGTTAATTTTATCAAAAATACATATTTCATAAGTAATAGGGGAATGTCCGAAATTTTTTGAGTTAATTTTGCACCAGTGATAGAAATACTTCATGCATGAACAAAGAGTAACTTTATAAAGGTACAGGATACTCTCAGGTGTGAGTGGCCTTCTAACATGATAGAGGGAATTCACCTTCTTTGCATCAGACTTCCCAATGCCATCGATGCATTTGTTCCAGTTCCTGTTGCCTGTGAATGTTATGCCGAGGAGTTTGAAAGTAGAATTCTCAGACAGGATTTTATTTCTCTTGGATATCGTTGGTTTGAGAGGCATCTTGTAGTTGTTAAAAGAGAGCAGCTTAGATTTACTAGTATTAAAAGTTACCATCTATTTACGACCTCATTCTAACACGGTCTGAAGGTCATTTTCTAACGATTTTATCATTGGCTTGGATTTGTATACATCTGTTCCTCCCTCGTGCATGTCATAGAGTGTTGTATCATCAGCAAATATATACACCTCGGACACAATATTTTCTTTGTCTTCCAGTACTTTACATAAAGGTCTGGCGGTTCCCAAGAAAGCAAATTTTTGAAGCATTCCAACAATGGATCCCAATTTTCTCAATTCACTTGTCAAATTCTTTTTGTCACACTCCCCAGGGCTCCCATCACAACAGGTACAACTTCTACCTTCTTCAGCTTCCACAATCTTTTTTATCTCCCTTTTCAAGTCTTAGTATTTTCGATCTCCTTCACATTCCCACCAGCTAGTACTGCTATAATCAATTATTATTGTCCTGTATTCCTTTTATCTAACAAGGACTAAAGCATGTACTCCTTGCTTCAATTAATTTTTTATATCCCATAAAAATGTTACATCATCACTCTCGATCACGCTTTCTCGAGCTTGCTTATACCATTTTTCACTGCATTTCAACCCTATTTTCGCAATAATGTAATGAGTTCTTTTAAGTTACTTTCCCGCAACTACAGACCATATGTTGTATATTCTCGCCTTTCTGCTCACATAGCTTAAACAGCTTACACAGTTTATTATTATTATTATTATTATTATTATTATTATTATTATTATTATTATTATTATTTACTTCATAGTGTTGTGTACACCAGTTTTTTCTCACTTAAGAGCGGGCTTTTACAGTTTCAAAGTTTTATTATTTAATGACCATTCATTTATATAGGTAAGAATCAAATTCGAGAATATCAGAATGTTAAGAACTCAGCCAATCAGAACAGGCGGAATATGACTAGGGAGCCGTAATTATTTATGAATTGGAAAAATGAAAGCTTATATTATGTCTATGCGTTTATGATCCAATTAGGATAAGTTTAAACACATTATCTGTTGAATATTTCTTCCCGGTGATGACTGGTAGTGGTAAGAGGACTAAATATCTAGAAGGAAAAATAGGAACTCCTTCCTCTAAAGATGTTGTAATTGTGATGATGTTGTTTCTAGGATGCAATGCAGCATTTTATTATGACTAAATGCGTCTTAAATGGGGTAACGTCGGGTCACACACACACACACACACATATATATATGTATATATATATAATATATATATATATATATATATATATATATGTATGCATATATATATATATATATATATATATATATATATATATATATATACATACATACAACTGCCTGGAATCGTAACTTGACACTGATGATTCCTGAAAGAACGAAACACTAATATATGTAGGTATTAAATATAATTATAGTAATAATTATGGCAGCACCTTTAACAACACAGTTCTTATTTTAATTTTATTTTTTATATCGGACTATTAGTCTCATCTTTATTAGTTGTTGCTTGTTTGTTTTTTTATTGGTTCACAACGTTTCGGCCAACTTCCTCTGGCCTTCGTCAGGTGGTAACCGCGACGGATAGGAACTTCGAATCTCCTAACTGCATTCTCAGCCATCACTGCCATCCGTAGTTGTCGTCGTCTCACCACATTTTTGACCAATTACCTCTGGCACGCTTTGGGTGGGATTGAAACCGCTATCTTCAGACAATGTTCATCTCAAAATAAAAAAAAAATTCCAATTAAGGAATAATATATATACAGTTCTTATTGTTGAGTACTCCAAGTTGAAATTAAAGTCAGTCACTTAAGCTTACATGCACAGATAATGACGTTATAATCATAAGATCACTCTCACTGTCTTGACCTTTATATAAATGTTAATTTCAATTGTATTTCTCGTGGCTATCGCTGACCGTGTGGTTTGTTCCCTGCTAATGGAATCAGAGAAGATTTTGTGGCCGGGTTCGAATCTCCCGACCAGCTGTAATCGTAACTCCCTTCACAGATGATACCCGACAGGATGAAAGACTAGTGTCTGTAGGTATTAAGAATAATTACAGTAATATATATATAATTATTTTTTTGCTATGATAATTAAATACCTACAGACATTAGTGTTTCATCCTTTCAGAATTCTTCAGTGCAGGGTGTCACGATTAACACCAGCTGAACGATTCGAACCCCGCACCATGAGACATCTCTGGCTCGATTAGTGGAGACCGTATCCATTCGGCTACCATTAACCGCGTGAAATAGTGTTGAGTTTAAACATTTTAATTTTAAATGTTCATTTACGTCAGTCAGAGAGTGATCTAATCGTTATACGATGATCTATGCATAAGAGCTAAATTGACTGACTTTAATTCAACTGAAAGTGCTCAACGATGAGAAATGAATTTCTTAAAGGGGCTGTCATAATTATTTTTTTGCTATAATAATTAAATACCTACAGACACTAGTGTTTCATCCTTTTGGGATTCTTCAGTGCAGGGTGTCACGATTAACACCAGCCGAACGATTCGAACCCCGCACCACGAGACATCTCTGGCTCGATTAGCAGAGACCGTATCCATTCGGCTACCATTAAACGCATGAAATAGCATTGAATTTAAACATTTAAATTTTAAATGTTCATTTACGTCAGTCAGAGAGTGATCTAATCGTTACACGATGATCTATGCATAAGAGCTAAATTGACCGACTTTAATTCAACTGAAAGTGCTCAACGATATATATATATATATATATATATATATATATATATATATATATATATATATACTCATCCACATACAGTACTGTTTTACTGTATCAGAGCTCATCAGTGTGGCTGGGCAGACAACTACCTCAAGCCAGGATTGAAACTTCGTTATGCTATTCGGCTGCTTCTATAATGAGCATGTGAATTAGCAATGTTCAAACATTGTCAAAACGTCTAAGCTCCATTTGTTTACACAAAGAGTATCGCTTAATATGCTAATGGCAGTTCGTTTATCACTTCCTAATATGCTCAACCCAAGATAAGGAGCATTTATAGTCATTTACATAGAGTACTGTTTAACTGTATCACAGCTCATCAGTGCGGCTAGGCAGTCGTATATATATATATATATATATATATATATATATATATATATATATATATATATATATATATATATATGATTTCATAATATATAGTGAAGTTTGAAACTCTAAGAAATGTTCTACGTTAGAATTATCCCCTCCGTCTTTCACAACTTAAAGAAAAGCTTAAAAAGTTTAGCCCAGTCTTGTTTGAATACAAATTGGCACATATTTCTTTGTTTTACCACAGACGAAGATATTTCAAGTCAAAAAGCAAAAACCAATAATGATTCAGCATCTCTTTTTATTCTTCTTCATCTAGTGTATTCACGAGAAAGATGGTTATTTTGCAACGCCTTCACCCATTGTCCACCACGACCACACGCCACGACAAACTAGCTTAAACGAAATCAAAATGATGCAGCAAATACTAGCGTCTGCTCTTAAATGCCAACAATGAAAAAGAGGTGGTGTTCATTTATGACAAACGCTCTTCTGAACCCGCCATTCGTTGTTCTTTGTCCGTTCGGCCAAAACAAAGGATCAGCAGCCATGCTTTTATATTCATTGATGCACATTCTCTTCAGCCAGAACAAATTTTAACGTGGGAGGACCGAGACGTCTCGGTGAATAAAAACTGATTCCGTTTTCAATGCTCTTTAAGCCAACATGTTCTGCTGCACGATGGAGAACGGGATTTGTTGGTCTGTTGACCAACAACCCAGCCTTGTTCCTTATTAAACGGCGTAAAGATAGCAAAAGCAGGCCGCCTAATAAGCACAGTGTTTATTGTTAGGGTAGGGTAAGTTAATGAGCTGATCAATACTCGTAGGGACGCAGTGTACACAGAGGAACAATAGTGTGTCCAGTTTCTGTGATGTCCAGCAATTCTGTACAGACAAACAGAGTTACGATTTTGGCCGATCTGCTGTCCATCAAATTGTATCAAGATCCTTTTCGTGGCTGACCAAAGAACTCGGGTAATGTCTGCTTAATAAAAACTTAAAAAGAAAGGAAGAAAGAAATAGAGAAAAACGAGAGTAGTTTGGCGTATCGCTTCGACAGATCAGCTCCTCCTTACATCCCCAAAAGATATTTTAGGATTCGTCCATTTAGACTTAAGTGTGACAGATCAGCAAAACATACATTGAATACTTAAGAATTACAGTGTAGCGACAATACACTTTATAATTTAAGCATATTAGACGGTAGAAAATACTATTTCAAACTTAGGGCCAACGAAAATGCTACATCAAAGTTGGGCGTGGCATACAACCGATAAATTTTAAATTTAAGTGTGGCACACTATGAAAATCTTATAAAATTGAGCGTTGCACACTATTGACAATGCTATTTCAAAATATGGCATACAACGAAAATCAAGTGTGGAATTCCAACTAAAATGCTATTTCTAAATACCACACCAACTAAAATGCTATTTCTAAATACCACACCAACTAAAATGCTATTTCTAAATACCACACCAACGAAAATGATAATTCAAACTGAATTGTAACACACCAACGAAAATACTAGTTAAAAATTAAACGTGAATCACAACGAAAATGTTATTTCAAACTTGAAGGTAGCACACCAACAGAAATGCTATTTAAAACTTAATCGTGATACACCAACGAAAATGATACTTAAAAACTGTGACACGCAATAAAAATACTATTCCAAACTTAAGCGTAGAGCAGCAACGAAAATAGTATTTCAAACTTGATTGTGACACCTCAATGAAACCCAAAATTAAAAATTAGCACAGAACGAAAATGCTGTTTTATATTTAAACGTGACTGACAAAAATACTATTTCAGACTCTGTTTTAGAGACATCGATAATTCTGCAGTTTAAATCCTGCTTTTCTGTGAGTCTCACTCAGCGACGAGAACCGACCTGGAAAATGCCGAATGAGCTTATTCACTGAGAAACAAAGCGGCAAAAAGAGGTGTGAGCAAGCAGACGACACCAAATTGGAAGAAAAAAAAATGTCAAGTGAGGACCACATTATATCACATTACATCTCTGAAGTTAACTTGAAAGTCAACACCAAAGTGTACCTGGGTGTGCTAAAAAGTATGGTGATTCTCTAGTGCAATCAGGTGGCTGCTGGCAGACCCTGAGTGTGGCAGCAGGACTCGGCGCCAGCCCAGATTCCAAAGAGGCCCAGGCTTGGCTTCAGAAGGAGTGCTACGACTTTGTACCCTTTTCTTACATGCCCCCTCCTCCTTCGGCCTGAATCTGCTAGACTACTTCGTTTGGTCATATGTTGAGAATATCACCAACATGACCTCCTACAACACCAAAGCCAGTTTGATCGTCGCCATCCACCAAGTATTCGACAAGCTCTCACTAGTGCTTGTGAAAAAGGCATGCTCCTATTTACAGACGTATCAAGGCAGTGATTGAGGCTGAAGGTGGCTATATTGAATAGATATCAGCTCTACTACAAATCAAGTTACCTGAATTGATTTTTTTCAATAAGAGTTTTAAAATAAAGTTGCAGTGTTATTTTCTTTAGGGCGACACTTTTATCATTCCAACCTGTATATTATTTTTATAATGAAACTTTATACCAATTCGGCATATTTAAGTGCATTCTCTTGATAATTCAAGAATCCAAAGTTGAAAATCATTTGGGACATGACAAGCATCAAATTTTACTAAACCCTATATTTTCTCAGCAAACCTGTCGGTGAGCCTGTTTTCAAATAACTGTAATCAAGCTGTCAGCTCGTTGCTAATTAGCAATTGCATCGCTTCTAATTAAAGAGCGGTCAATGGATAATCCTCAGTTGAACAAGAAATTGGGCTTCTTCTAACACAGCTGAGTGTAACGTCTGTTTTTATTTAATGAAATACTGATGAAAAAAAATGGGGTTTGGGACGGAGTTGAACTTAAAGGAAAAGGCTTCAGTTTGAGAATAAATTAGAAGAAACAAAAAAGATGATGTTTGGAAGATAGAAAACCATCCATATACTGTAATGTTGCTTCTGCTTCTCTGTCCGAGTATGCAATTGAAAATAAATCCCTCCTACCAAGATCAAACAGGAATGTTGTCAAGTAAAATGTTATAAGGAATCAAATTAATTTTGTATTAACGTTTCTGTACAATGTTTTTGCGCTGGGGGGGGGGCATTTATGCCAAGCAAAGACAATGTTTAATGAGATTTTTATTTGATTTGTATATTGAAATGTGAAAATGATAGAAATTAATAAATATACAGTGACAGACAGACAGACAGACAAACAGATAGATAGATAGATAGATAGATAGATAGATAGATAGATAGATAGATAGATAGATAGTATTTATTTCTCTCACACCGTCAGGAGTGTGACAAAAGAATCGGAAAGTGGGATTGAAAAGTAAGCACTTCTATAGAGAAGCATGATATCCCATAAAATATGCCTGGGCAGCCCCGTCGGTATCCCCCAGTAGGGTTCCTCAGGCAATAAGCAATAAGCTAACCTCTTCTCAAAAAGAGAAGGCAAAGCCTGAGAATGTGAATTTTATAGAACTGCACAGAAAACACGTCATACTGTTATGTAGTGGAGTGACATTATATAAACATCTATTTAACAGATGTTTCTTTAACGTTGTGATATGTACAGTGTCGTCTGGTGGTTAATA
Source organism: Euprymna scolopes (assembly GCF_053919585.1). Classification (NCBI taxonomy): domain Eukaryota; kingdom Metazoa; phylum Mollusca; class Cephalopoda; order Sepiida; family Sepiolidae; genus Euprymna; species Euprymna scolopes. The sequence continues at coordinate 161,385,457 of NC_136486.1, forward strand.
TGCTCTTTTATTGTTGTATGTATATGTTATGTTTGCAGGTTGAACCAAATAACGTATAAGGCAATACAATGAAGACTCAACAAACAAAGGTAGATCAAGAAGTGTATTAGGAAAAGTATATTTACAGTATATTTGCATAATGGTTGTCAGGTAAGATTCTTGGCTGGAGAACATATCTGCTCTCGGCCTTCGGTGGCTTCTGGTTAACACACACTCAGGCTAACCGAGTATTGTTATTTATGTGTAATATTATCCACATATGTAAATGAGTGGGTGCCACCACAGTATATAATAAGTTCATTTCGTGTACGGCTGCTTCTTCACAAGTACGCGTAGTTAACAAACATGACACATAAACATTTATAGACAGCTTTCTTACAGTCAAACAATAACAATATGTCTGCCTGTCTCAAACCAAAAGAACCGCATACCTTCTTATTTGTCCTAAAAAGAACGTTATAGCAACGAGTTATATTTTACAGGGATTTTATTCGTTTTATGGATTCCCTTGGCGGAGTTTGCCATGCTGAGTCTCCTTCTACGTTTTCACTCATTCTCCTTTCCGCTTCCAACACATTTGTTTGTTCATGCGTTTCTCACCAACTGTTTAGTTTGATCTCTGCCAGCTAACTATTACATCAGCAAAGCAGACAAAATTACATGTCGTTCACGAAAACTAAAACTTTGTTTACTTAACTAACCAAATTCTAATCTACTTTAAAATTCCTAATCGATTTTGTTTATTTTATTTCTGAGTAAAATTCCTGACTAAACATTCCAAATCCACATTTTCCAAAATCTAATTGTTTTATTTTTCTAATAATAATAATCAACCAGGTTACTCGACGTTGTCCTGGTATTCTCATATAATACTACAATACTACAATAAAAAGCATAAAGACTATTTCAGAAATGACCTAGACTTTGTTGGTTTTGGTACCAAGAGAACAAATCCCAAAACAGGTACATAGATAGAGATAATGATGATGATGAAGAAGAAGAAGAAGAAGAAGAACAACAACAACAGCAACAAATTATTTGTAACTTTGCTTTGTAGTCATACACTTTTGTAAATAAATATCTTGTAGATCTGAAGAATATTGTCAACTAAAAGGACTAAAGGACACCTCACTCCTTCCTAAATTATAGGAGAAGTGAAAAGAAGAAGGCGCATGAAAATATATACACAGAGTATTAATTTTTAAAAAAATCAAGAAGTCTGACTCTTGAATTGTAATGAACAATATTTGAAGTATTAATCTCCTAAATCAAGTAAGCCGGCACAAACGATGTTGACTTAATTTTTCTTACTGAGCACTCGCATGGTCCTAACTAGTTATCTCCCCTTTACTCTCTTGCTAAGAGGAAATTTTCTATTTTTGTTCTTATTTCAACGAGAATTCACCCATGGAAAACTATCCTCATTTGCATAAATGAAAACTTGTCATCACACAAAAATAACAAGATTCTACCTTATAAGTGGAACTCTCTGGGTCCAATGCCTGATGTCATATTTGTTTTTTGTTTATTTTTTAAGGCATCGCCACTTATCAAGGCCAAGAGGCCACTCGAGGATAAGGGTTAAAGAGTGTACAGTAGACAATTGGACAATAAAGTAATCGTTAGTAATGGAAATTCGGTAAATTCCTTAACTTATATGGAACGGCTTATCAAAAACTTGTTTACGTTAGACTTGAAGACAACCATATTGTAGTCAGCAGGAAAGCAGGAAAACGGAAGACAGTTCGATAGATGTGCAGTTCTTATAAAGAAGCTTTGTTCATGGTGGAATCTACGTTTAGGTTTAGGCATAGATAAAGAGTGGGGGAAATTATTGGTTGTGTTTTCTGCTAGACAGGTGTTACTGTGAAAGTTTGGCGATGGGGGACCATAGATTGGAGCTCAGTCGAGCACTTGCCATGAAAATAACGATAAAGCAGACAAACATGTTGCGAATTCTTTACCTAATGGACTCACATGCTGATTGACAAAGAGTATAAATAAAGGTAAACATATGAATAATTGACTTCAAACAGATTGAAAAAATAGACAATTATGAATGGAATGTTATAGCAGATATGAGGATGACGAGATTTATAGGCCTATATATGTAAAACTGCAAATTCAAGTTAAAGTGATTGTAATTGTTTAAACTACCTATACCTCATTTGATTTGCCTTTTATTCCTCTATAATTTTACTTGTTCATATTTGACTTTTAATGGAAGTATCCTAGTGTCCACGTCAATTTAAAAAAAATTAGCTCCAAAGTTGCCAATATGACTAGGGACTTAAAAATTATAAACGTTAAATACTCACTTTTCTGAGATAACCTGTATTGTTACAAAACATTACGCAGTAGTACATATATGTATATATATACACAATAGTTTGCCTGAAACTATATGGTAAGATATATTAAATAAATGTAATAGAGTCATAAATATTACATGAACAACTATGTGGATAAACTGGTTACTAACGATCATAAAGAACGAATTCTCTCACACACACAGACAAAGTTCCTTTTATATAATAGCAGCGATAGAGATAAAATATCAAATATATATATATATATATATATATATATATATATATATATATATATATATATTCATATTATACAAGTTAGAAAAGCATTTTATCCAAGGCATGAAAATTGTTAAACAAAATGTTTTTACTATAGGCTTTAAAAATAAAGGTACAAGATTCAATTTGAAATTTATTTATTCATCTTCAAAGTGCACTTTTATAAATTTTACAAAGTGCACTTTTATAAATTTTACAAAGTGAGATATAAAAATTTGATTTAAATTGAATTAAAAAAATACCTTGGATTTATTTTATGTAATGTACATTTTGTTGCACTTTTTAAAAAAAAATCATTGAAAATTTTATATCTATATCATTAATTGCTAGATGAAAGATAATGTTTTTGAATTGCAACAAAATGTACATTACATAAAATAAATCCAAGGTAATTTATTGATTCAATTTAAATTAAATTTTTATACCTTACTTTGTAAAATTTATAAAAGTGCACTTTGAAGATAAATAAATTTCAAATTGAATCTTGTACCTTTATTTTTAAAGCCTATAGTAAAAACATTTTGTTTAACAATTTTCATACCTTGGATGAAATGCTTTTCTAACTTGTATCTTATCTTTTTAAGATTATATTTTAAAACTCTCCTTCTCTCTATTTCAGTTTGTCTTTCTCCTCACACCATAACTCATTTTTGCAACCCCCTCTTTGTATTATTACAGATCTGAATATTCTCTCTGTTTCAGTTTGTATATTTCCTCACACCACTACTCATGTTTTGCAACCCCCTCTTTGTAATACAGGTCTGAATAATGAGAAAATCTGAATTTTTTTAACAAAAACTTTAAAATAACTTTTTTAGATTAAATTTTTTAAAACTTCTTTCAGAATAGAAAATCTTTAAAATTTAATAAGGAACATATTTCCTACAGGTTTCATTAACAAATATTCAGTACATAACGAGAAAAGTAGAGATAAAAATTTCAAAAGGATTGTATAACTGGTTACAGTCAATAGTAGTCCTCGCCAGCGAAAGTCTTTGTTATTGTTATTCTACTTTGGAGAAAGCCAATTAAACTCGCATAAGGTTAGTGCCGTTTTCCATCGAATTGGAAAAAATATTGGAATCATCCAATCACTAATATATATATAGTGAATTTTTTTACAAGGTGTGGTCACCACTTATTAAAGTGCAAAGGTCACTCGAGGATAAGGATTAAATGAGTGTCATGTTGACGGCAAGACAACACCATGATGATCGGGTATGGAGGCCCTAGAGTCGAGTTTAATTATTAAAGAGAATGGTTCAACAAGCACTTGTTTAAATTGGATTTGTAAACGATTATGTTATAGTCAGCTGGAAAGAAGTTATGTGATATTGTGTTCCACATATGGAAAGTTCTAGGAAAGAAACTTTGCTCATGGAATTTTCGTTTAGTTTCAAGCACAGATAGAGAGTAAGGGAAATTGTTAACAGTAGTTGTAGTTAGAGAAGTGCATCTTGCAAATGTTTTACGGGGGGGGGGGCATAGATAGAAGTCCAAGTGAGCACATGATATGAAAATAGCAATAGAGCAGAAATAGATTCGCAACATCTCTTCTATAAGAAAGAGGGAGTAGGAACGGAAATGTAGGGACGGAAATGTAGGTCCTCTTCCACAAGATTTCGAAGCTGGTTTTGTACCCTGTCAAAGCAGGAAGTGGCAACAGCCCTCCATTTTAGGGCGTGCTTAACTCTAATACAGTTATAGAATTAAACATAAACTATATTGACATGGCTGTGTCATTCCCCTTTCTTCGATTGAGCACTCTGGTAAGTGAAATCAGCAAGTGCCATCAGCATAAATGCTAATCTGATTGAACACTCTTTGGTAATTGACAATGTTTATGTAAACATTCAGATTTTGTTTATTCACTGTAGATGACTGCTAATTGACTGTTGGTTGGATGTCTAAGTTTCGATCCCAGCTTGAGGCATTTGCTTTTCTAGTCACACTGAACAGCCGTGATACAACGAAACAGTCTGCCTTTTATAAATAGACTTATACCTTTATCATAATAAAGAGCTGTGATAGAACGAAACAGATGATGTGGATGACTATATATGCCATCCTTCTTCTTCGGTTGAACACTGTGATAAGTGAAATCGCTGTGCGATCAGCATAAATGCAAAGCTAATGGAACACTCTTTGGTACTTACCAGCGTTTATATTAAAACATTTTGTTTACTCTCAGTAGATAACTGAGACCGAACTGTTAGCTTAGTGTTTCAGTTTTGATCCCGGCCTGAGGCACTTGCTTGACTAGTTACATGGAACATCTGTGATACATTGAAAGAGTTTGCCTGTAGACGACTATTAACAAATGGTCAGAAGCTGATATCCATGACAAATAATATCCTACCTGAGAATTCTTCATTCAAAATCCTCGCCTTACCATTCCCATGCAATATGAACTGGAACAAATATTGAGGACATTGCAGAGGTTGCTGCAAAGAAGGTGGGTTCCCTCTATCGTTCTATAAGACTACTCACACCTGAGAGTATCATGTACCTCTACAAGGACCTCATTCGCCCATGCATAGAGTATTGTTGCCACATCTGGGCTTGTGAATCTACCTCTTGTCTCTCCCTCTGTAATAGGGCCCCAAAAAGGGTCTCCAATCTAATAGGTCCTGCTTTATCAACTGAGTTCCAACTCATGTCCAATCATTGCAATGTTGCATCGTTGTGCAAGTATTTTAATGGAATGTTCTCTGATGAACTCATTGCACTTGTGCCCCCTTGATCTACATATCCCCGATAAACCCGCTTAGCAACAAAATCACACCCTTTCACTGTGGAGGTCCACAAATGCTAGAAATCTTTCTACTCTAATAGTTTCTTACCTCGAAGAGGTAGACTTTGGAATTCCCTTCCTGCTACCTTCTGTACTGACATGCAGAAGTTTAAATGAAACGTAAACCAACATCTTGTGAATCTTTCCTAGGCATGATTCCAAATAGTAACTCCTTACGTTCAAATCGTGCTATGCCTTGTTTGAGTGAACGTGAGTAAAAAAAAAACAAGGGAAAAGTAAAAAAGGTATAATTATATTAAGAAAATATAGAATAGAAAGAGAACGAAATCCATTAATTCGAAATCTTCCATTGATCCAAAGATTTGACTTTTTTTCTGGATTACAATGTTAAATTGACAAAGTTTTAATGATCCGGAACTTTTTTCAAAAACTTTTAGAAAATATTGATATTTTTTTGGTCGGTTAGAGTGCTTTTCCCCTTTTTCCTAGAGCTTTATCTTTTCAAATCTCATTTTTTCAACATTGTGTCTCATCTTCCTTCCGTGGGAGCAAGATACATAAAATCCAATCCTCGACTAAACTATACGATTTTAGGAAATGTTTTATAGTAACCAACATAATGAAAAGGGATTAAAAACAAATATATAACAAAAAAAAGATACCAAAGGTTACTCTTCTACCTACCCGAATAAGTTGTTTGTATTTTAACTTATTTTAAAGTGTTTATTAAATTTGAAAAACAACTAGTGCTGAGCGCTTAAGTTAGAATGAAAACAAAGAAGGCAACATCTGTTTCTCACCTTTAGAATCTGAGAATAGCTCAAAATTCGAAAATGAATAAAAATATTGATAGAAATTTAACCAATACATGTTCCAGTTATATTTATTTGGTGGATTACTATTTGTTATTTATTTTTTTCTTGACAACTTTTTCATTCTGTTGTCTATTGTAAAACATACCCAGATTTTATAAGATCTTAATTTTCATCTCTTTCTTCATTCAAATCCTGCTATACATTTCACTTTCACACCCATCCTAATCTATTTATATCTGTCTCTGTTCGTTTCTTTTTATTCTGATCCTTTCATATATATACAACAGTCCATATCTATATATTGTTACGATTGTTGCTTCGACCGTTATCATCGTAATCATAAACATACTTTAAAATAAAAAGAAAATATTCCAAATCGCGCCAACCGTTATTATACTGAAATTATATGAACATGGAATATTGCCAACCAGTCCTGGCGGGTACAGGTCAGAATACTCATAAGTTATTTATCGCCAGCCATTGTCTGGTGAGCACAGATAACAATAAGTTATTTATCGCTAGCTAATCTGTATATTGATACCGTAGTACCTTTAACGTGTGTCAGGGTTTCCAGATTATAAATTATTCGATCGGTAGATCTTATGTATTAAGAAGGAGGATAGAAGGTAATAACATACTTCGAACATTAAATTAGTATATAGATATAATTAAATAAATTAGCATACAGATACACGAATTTGATGTTCGTAGTATGTTATCACATTCTATCCCTCTTTTTAATAAATAGGATCTCCTGATCACCAAAGACAAAATGTAAAAATAAAATTAAATTTAAAAAAATGATGGCACTTTTGGGTCGAACGTGAAATTAAAATGTACCTTCTTGATCTTCTGGCTAGGATCCAAGGGTAGTATCTGTTGTGTCTAAAGGTTGTATAATGATATTGTAGGGTTTCTCTTCACACTAGCCGGACGTCCATACAATGAAAATATATGACAAACTTCTATAAGAATATTGGAGGTAAACCGTAATAACCAGATATATTCTTACACTACATTAACCAGAGTATTTAGATAAATACTTTTACAATTTTAACAATAGAGCTATAATAATCGGTTCTTGGCCTTTTCGTCAAGATCATGGTGAAAGAAGATACTAGCTGGGAGAAACTTTTGACTTTTTTAGTTCTGGAGTGACAAGGATGACCAACGACCCCCAAAATCCCCCCTTTTGAGTTGGCCATGTGCCTAAGTTTTTTGTTCATCGTTGATTTTGACTGTATTTTTTAACATGAATAAAAGATTTAATATCTCAAAGTGCAGTATCTGTTCCGGCAGATACTGCAAGCAAAGACCATATGTGGGGAACACCCCACATATAAGACCTTAGTCAATGTAGGGGCAACCCTTCATACCAATTGTCGCTATCCAGCTCCCTACTCCCCGAGGAGTTGGTCCCCATTTCCCCTTCACTCCTCACTTTAAAAATCGGCCTTGTGTCTAATTTGCTCGGTGGGGGAGCAAATAAATACCCTTTTGGTCAAGATCAAAGTGTAGTATCTGTTCTTCAGATGCTGCATTTCCATTTCTTGTTCTCTTTCGGTGGAGGATCAGTCCTTCATGACTGCGACATTTTTTTTTTTATTTTTGTACCTTTTCTCCACATTAAAAAATGACCCTGGTGTCTAACTCTGTCCCGTGGGAAGGTATAGTAAGTAGGTACAATAATATTGCAGGGTCTCCATTCATACTGACCATCCACAGAATGCTCAGCAGTATATTACATAAGATGCTGCTGTGGAATTTCCACAGGTCCTGCTAGTAAATATGAATATGATATTTTTGCTCATCTACGGCATAATCATATTGACATACCGGTTTCCGTTTGATCATAGAAGTTAAGCAACGTTGAATCTGCTCAGTTCTAAAATGGGTGACGATTTGGTAATTCAAGGTGTTGCATGTGCTCTTTGCTTATCTCAGCATTGTTTCCAGTTGTCTTGGACTTCTTTTTGCCACTGGACTAATGCAGTACTGATTCAGGAGAGGTGTGGTTGGGATTGTGCCAGCCTTGCCTCACAATTCTACCTGCAGCTATCCTTACAGGGGGTGTCCATTGCCTTTTGAGACTGAACAAAGACTGTTACATGATAAAGGGCTATCCCCTTTTTTATGTAAGTAAAAAAATAGGGAATTAGTTAAATGTAAATATGAAATAGGATAGTCAAGGATTCGAACTTGCGAAGCTAGATTTAGAATTGAAAACTCCAATCATAAGTTAAAATAAATACAGAATGTTATTGAAATAAGGAATTGCAATTGTTTAGCTTACATATCTGTATATGGAAAAGGAATATAATAATGAAATTTGTTTCTGTGAAAATTTAAATAAGGAATTTAATCATCAATTGAAATTGTAAACATATTTTGTAAAAATGTTATTTGAAAAATAGGTTACTGAACTCGGGGTTGTGTCAAGTTTGGCAACGTGATGCATGTCATGCAACGTGCTTTAGAATCACATGTTTAATCATGCGATGACGTGACGAGTTCTCAATATAGGAAAGAGTTCGAAGTTAGTTAGGGAAAGTGAGATCAGTCGGATCAGAGGAGCAGAGAGGTTCAGACCGATTCTCGGCACCCTCTGGAAGCGAGGAGGGTTTTAGAAATAACCATGCAAAAAAACTTTGAATTTCTCAAGCGAAATCATGAACCGGTCATGAATAAAGGACGTCATCATCTTTGTGTATCTGCATCTTCTGTGTTCATCATTACAAAGAGAAAGGTAACGTGTTTATATTATATGCACAACTGTCAAAACGTAAATGTCGAACGCACCATCTCTCGGTCTATCTATCAAGATATTCATAAATCTCCTCTCATTGAATTGGTTCTCTTGCAGTAACATGTACCTGTCTATTATATATATGCAGAACTCTCTCTCTCTCTCTCTCTCTCTCTCTCTCTCTCTCTCTCTTTATATATACCTGTTTATGTCGCCAATATGCCATCTCTTACAACATGAACATTCTAAGACAAATGATCACACACAGGAACACACTAAGCCTATTAAATAAGAATTACATAACATATACGAATATTTGATACCCTTCTAAAAATACAACCGATTACATAACAAAGGCGTCGCATTTCATTTTTGCTTATCAACAAATCTTCCTATTTGAATATATTCATATCTATTCCAGTATGTTTATTTCTATCTCGCAGTTTGTTTATATCTATCTCTCTATATATAATAATAAAATTCAGCTGAAAAGTAAATTTTCGATGATAAGACACACCTATCAAGATAAAAAAGCTTTACCTGATTAAATAGGAGCAAAAAATTTGAAATAGTTAAAAGGATAAAGACTAAAGTTACACACGAATTTTATTATATTATCAAATCAGTAACGATTACAGAAAGGGAAATAAGGGACAAACCTCTTTAGATCATGGCATTTCAAAGCTAAATGCTTTTTATCAGAAAAGGAGAAAAAGCCGATATTATACAGAGATTGAACACAGACTTTAAAAACATTCTAATTAGAAATGGAAAAATTGCTGGTAAGTAATATAATGGAGACAAAAGAGAGAGTAAAAACAACATAAAAACAATAAAATAAAAAATAACTTTTTAAATATTTAAATATTTAAAAAAAATTGTTTTTAATTCAAAAATTTTTAAGAGGATTAAATATTTTTTCAAATTTTAAAGTAAAATTTTTCGAAACAATTTTTAAAATTTAAGAACAGCTAATTTTTTTTTTTAATTTCCAAAAATCCTTTAAAAATCGTTTAAAAATGTTTAACAAATATGGGACCTGTGGAAAAGTATTGTATGCTATAAAATATAAATAAAAAACGAAATAATAAGAGAAGAGCAAGAAAAAGAAAATCAAAAGATGAGGAAGTTAATTTGTAAATTAACTCAAATTCTTGGAGAATAATCAAACAAGAAGTAGGTGAACTCCAAAATAAAATAAATAGAAAACTGATATCCAGAATAATCCAGAAAATAGTTTCCAATATCTGTAATTGATCCGAGGAGGCTCAGACGATACACGATTTTTTTTCAGGAAGATTTCTTTATTCAAGAATACAGAATCAAATTACTTCTTCAGATTATTTCTTTGAAGCCTCCTAAACACATAGAGTACATTCGTGTGAAATTTTGAAAGAATCAGCTCATCTGTTTTGGAGTCTATAGAAAACAAATTCTGTCTATCTCTCTCTCTCACACACACACAAAGTTGTTTATATATATATATATATATATATATATATATATATATATATGTATATATATATATATATATATATATTTCAGAATGTGAGAGATTTATTTCCACAGCCAAACAACGTCGCAGCTCACAAAGCCATGACAGCCAAAGTTCAAACTCGAGTTTCGCCCCCATTTTGGCACATCAGTTAGATATCCGAACTCGGGATTCAAAACTCAAGCCTCTTGCATGCAAGGCGAGCACTCTGCCACCTGAGCAAATGCGCCATACACAAGAAAGTCTATCAATTAACACAGATCAAGCAAAGCGTTGCGAAATCCATCTATGGAGCAGACCTACTTCGTCTCGAACAAGGGATGTTGTCATCCAACCAAGTTATAACTCAAGTCAATGTCTCACAAGTAGGAATTTTATACTTGCCAGGACGATGCTATCCAACACACTAACAAAGCGAGCAATTAGTAAAAGAATTTTAAAATGTGAGAGATTATATAATTATTTCCACAGCCAAAAAATGTTGCAGCACACAAGAGCGATGACAACCAACAAACCGGAAGTTGGACTTCTGATTTGTTGACTCTCATGTCTCTTGTAGAGAATCGAAACGAAAACGTTTAGCTTACGATTTACTTTTTCCTTAATGCCTGAGCTACAAAGACATGGTTTCTACAAGACTAAAAATTATAACATGAACCAATAGCTATTACGTTACTCATGCATATTTGACCTTCACCTGGCAAATTCCATTTCTTTACTTTTCATGCTTTTGCACCGATTTTTCTAGGCTAAAACCCAAATAGAATGTTTTACATGGGTTCAAATCCCCTATATATAAAGTTTCATGTCTGTAGACTTTTTAAACAAATATATATGCATACATAAATATATATAGAAAGAGTTTTTTGTTTACTATAATCTTTGTACACAAATATTATGCAAGTATAAATCATGAAGAAAATTTGCATGAATATAATTACCCGTTATACTTACTTAAGATGATCATCCCTTAAGAAAATCGAAAAAACTAATAGGGAATTAATTAAAATGCATGCTTAAAGGATTATGTAAATTGGCTAGTTTTTTTGCAGATGAATGCAATTCCACAACCCATATATAGCAAAGTTGTATTTTCTTTTTAAATAAATAGAGAAATGGGGGTTTAATATGAATATTAATACACACAAAAAAATAATTTCCAAGGAGTATAGATAAATATATTTACAAACACATGATGCGTAGTCATCTGGATTTATCGGTTATAGTTTTACTGCAATTCCAAACCTTACCTGATTAAATGAACCAGTTTTCTAAAATTCTTTCTTTGATCAAGAAATCAATTCAAATCAGAAAATTGATATCAATACACATTTGTTGACGAATATCAATATCGCTACAGATAAGTAATATAAACTCTTTTGACCCAAGATTCAGTTTTTCTTTTCACAAATATGATAATAGAAATGTGTTTTGTTGTTTTTTTAGTTCAATTTCTAAATTAAAAAAAACATATCTTCAAAATTTTGCTTCTTGTTGCCAAAGATCAGAACAAAATGCAAATAATGATGCAATGATTTATGAAAACCGGATATTCAATAACGACTGAGCTTCACTCTATGGTTCTCCTTCGCCTCCCTGTAAGTCTTTTGCGGCAAACACTCAACTAGCTACAAAAACTATCTGCAATTTCCGTTATTCTCTTTCTGTGCCTAAGACTAAACGTAAATGAGCAGAGTTTTTTTTTTCTTATAGCTGCTCGTACCTCAGAACTGTCTCCCAACTGACTCTGACACGGGCCACTCGACATATATAGTACTGGCTAACCTGGCAAACAGAAAAAATCCTAGCCCTTTTACACTAATAGTTTCTTTCCTCGCACTTTAGCATTCCCTCCACGTTTCCTACTTTTCTGACTGTACTAACCTGCAGAAGTTTAAATGTATTGTAAACAAACATCTTGCTACTTAACTCACCACCGTGTAACAATATGTTTGTATGGAGTGAAAAAGAGTAAAAAAAAAAAGAAACAAAAAATGCATTTATTAGTTTAGCTTCTGTCATGTACTTAAAAATGGTATGGAAGAAAGCAGATTACTAATAACAGCGATATTAACATATGGTCCAATTTCATGAATAATTACTTACTGGAGTCTTACACTACACTTTCATTTAAATAAGTAAAGATTTTTTTCTTGATATAACATTGTGTAAATTTGAATTTACATTTGTAAATTTTAAACGCTAATACAAGCAAAATTTTTTTTTTTAATAAATGTTTACATCACACTGTATTATGAAAGATACACCCGACCTAACAATATAATAGCAAAATCTCACCTCTTCACTATGTGCCCATGGGTTCCATAAAGTGTTCTACTCTAATAGCCTTTTTCTTTTGGGCCACATTCATTTTTAATTCCCTCCCTAATCCTTTTTCATCGACCAAGTCAGTATACAGAAATTTAAATATAATGATAAAAAGCATCAGGTTGTTTGTGTGGCTCATATCACAGCAGTTCGTTACGGTTCGGTGGCAATAAAATATGCTTTGTTTGGTATGAACAAAAGTCAAAGAAAAGATGTGAATAAAATGAACATCCAAATTTATGTAAAATGTATTCAAACAACAATCAAGAAAAGAGAAAATATATTTGTTTGGAAAAAAAGTTATTGTCATATATATTTTGAGGGAGGTGGTGTTTGATCAAAACTGCTGGGGAGAAATGATTTAATATACTGTTCTGTTTTTAAATCCTCGAAACAGTGTTTCATGGTAAACAACTTATGATCCCTTTAAGAACATTGGTACGATTGTTTGTTCATATAATTAAATAAACTTCTGCAGGTTAGCAATATAGGAGACTTACTAACAAAATAATGTTCCAACGAAGGATATTTTTATATAGTTTTAAAAAACATCTAAGAATATATATATATTTTAAAGGAGATTAGAACAATAGTCTAAAGAGCTGAGTGTATTTCAATGTAACAGTGAAATTACTAGTTTAATTAAAATACAGGAAAGAGAAAGAGCTCGTTGTAATTTAGATATATAATAAGCTCGATAGGTAAATATCCTAGAGCTAATTTAATATTAAGTAATGTGATTGATAATTTAAAATTTAAAAATCAAATTATCATTAAATTAAAAATCCGTTTCATAAAAAGGAACAACAACAAAATCAATTATCTGTACGATCGTTTCGGAAAACAGTGCTTTTTATTGTGGTAGACATCAAGTTACGGACAATAATTATTACATATAGCTTTTTCATAAGCAAGGTCTCCTCGTCAGCAAATTTTGAATGGTTTTTATTAAATTTAAAAGACACCATAAATAAACCTAGCATTAAAAGTAAGGCAGACGTATCTGAAAAAAATTGAAATAAAAGGTCTAGATTTAAAATTGATAAGAAATTAATATGGGTTAGAGATAGAAAAGAAATAGAGTAAAATATAGATTTGTATTTAAATTATAAATTTGCCTTAAGTACAACATTACAAATATATACATGTATATAATGAAAAAATAGACACATACATACATATACATAGATATACAGGTATATACATAAAAATATAGGTACAAAAATTTACCTTTTAATTTTTCGCCTTTTGAAATCAGGAACTATGGTTAAAATACTCATATATATGTTTGCTATAGCTTTTCACCTTATTGAATGATGAATTTTAAAAAAGGGGGGGACGCCCGTGCAATAAATTATTTCCGTTAGCGTACTTTTGATTTAAAGACGCCACGGTTTATATTTCGAATGTTGTTTGTGTAATTACATAATGTAAGGGGGATAATAAGTCATATTTTCTTTTATTAAGGGCGCAAGGGGGATAATTAGTCTAACTTAATTTATTAAACACAAAAAAAAATTGTAATCTATTTTTACTAATAAGTAATTTTTAATGATTTAAGGTGGTTTATATTTATTAAATTTAAACCAACGTTTATGACTGCATGTGAATATTAGTTCCTGTCTTGAATTTAATAGTGTGGTTGCATTTTTTATATCTTCGTATTTTAAAATTTTTAGGGTCTCTTTTGTACATAGTGCACAAAATTTATCTCCTGGTTTATATGGTTTGCAAGACTCAATTACTCGCCATTTTAAGTTGAAAGAAATATTGCTATTTTATATATATATATATATATATATATATATATATATATATATATATAGTAAGTTATAAAATATATATGGCGATTAAGGTACACTGAATATTCCGCGTTTCATCCACTCTAGGACTCTTCAGGCCTATGCAGAATTTTGTAGTTGTCTGTCGTTTTTATATATGCATCTTCTATTGAGATTTTAGTTAGCCAATCAACTTTCCATTATCCACCGCGCCCTTCCTATCAGCCAATGAACATGCACTTACCGGACAAAGGTCTATTTGACCTCTGGTTGACCTGTTCCTTTGTAAATGCGTTATTTAGCCTTGATATCTAGTTTCTTGACCTGTTTTAAGTTTAGGTTAGGGTTTTTTATGTTAGTTTATATATATATATGTACATATATATGTATATATATGTATGTGTGTGTGTATGTGTGTGTGTGTGATAGTTTATGTATATTCATGTTTATTTAATTTATTTATTTGTTTATTTTCTATTGTTTTTGTTAGTTTTAAAATTATTTTGTATCGCTATCCTAGAGTAAATGTTATCCTGTGAACACATTTATGTGTTATTTCTCTTCTACAGTTTAATAGATGTTGGGGTTCTTTAAAATACAGGATAGCAAATTTTTCATGAATCTACATTGGTCGTCTAGGTCTCTACATGTGGTAGCTTGTCTTATTGTTTGCCATTCGACTACCGGCGAATGTCCACTTTCCTTGAGTTCCCAATATTTATTTGCTAGCGTTGTTTTCATACGGTGTTTTTTGTTGTTGAATGTACTTTTGTGGTCATAATATCGAGTTTTGAAAATTAAGGAAGTCATACCTATGTAATATATCTTGTTATTCGTGTTTTTTTTCACAAATATTGTGGCCTGATAAACTATGCTTTTGGTTAGACATTTATTTTGAAGTCGGCAAAGTGTGCGGTGTCTACAGTTGCATTTATCTTGTTGATTATTAGTATTTTTATTTTTATTTCTAGTATGGTTGTTGTTGTCTGGGTTGGTTTATTATTATTATTATTATTATTATTATTATTATTATTGTTATTATTTCTGCTAGTGTTAGTTTTATTTTTGTAATGGTGGCTACTTTTTTATTGTTTATTTTGTTGTTGTTTACATTGTTTTTATTTAATATTTTGTTATTATGTGCTTTAATTATCATCTCTAAATTTAAGCAGCTGCTGTAGGATAACTTTAAGGTATTTTTATTAAAAATTTTGTGTAAGGGGTTGGTTGTGGGAAAGTGTTTTTCAATAAGATCTAGAAATTTCTTGCCAAGTTTTGTTTTTAACATTTGATTGTATGGGGCCGTATACCAAATTATTGTTCTTTTTCTTCTATTTTTGATTTTATTATAGTTATTGGTGTTTTTTTGCTTATATTTGATATCGATATTTTTCTATCCACTACTTTTAGGGCTGTTTCATAGATATTGGTTGACCTGTTAAATGCATTTTCATCGCTTGAGTTATTGCTGAGTCTACTTACAATCGAGTTAGGAATCTGTTTTATAATTGATGGTGGGTGATTGAACTTAGGGTTGACGTATATTGGAGTAGCGTTATCTTTTAAGTAGGATTCATATGTGTTTTTATCTAAATTTAACGTGATATCCAGGAAGTTTGTTATTTTTATGTTAGCTGATACGTCTGCTTTTAGGCCTAATTTTTTCATTTCCTTGTGTATGATTTTCTTAAAGTTTTCTCCCTTGACTTTTTTGGAGTTTTTTTTATTATAGCTAGTCCGTCACCTCTATATAGGCCGATATCCGTAGTATCGAATATGCTTCTGAGGGTATATAGAATGAATAATCTCACAAGATCTGATGTCTCTGCAGAGTCCCTGGCACCCATCGCCAAATCAAACGAATTTGTCATTTTAGTTTTTATCGAGTGGTTATTGTTATTTATTAGAACTGATTTTCTACATTTTTTAATGATGTTGATTTCTTCCGAGGATATATCAGTGTATGCCTCGGCAAATTCTAAGGCAATGGTAAAAAGTTTTTCGGATATTGAGGGATAGAAGTCTATGATGTCGAACTGTATAAACGTACATTTATCTTTGTTTTCTATATTTTTAAACCAGGTGATTGCTTTGGAAGTATTTGCCCACTGGTTTAATTCTAGGTTTTGTTTGATTTGTTTGTTTACTCTAGAAAGTATTGTATTGCTAATTCTACCTATTTCTGGCTTAGTTGGGTTTATCATGCAGATGCTGGGATTATTATTAAAGTCTCATTTGTGGTCTTTAAGCAGAATGTATGCCTCTCTAGGTTTCAATTTGCCAACTTTATCGCTACTTTTTAATTTATCGGTAATTTGTTTACTTTCAGTATTTATTATATCAATGTAGTCGCATTCGTTTGTGTCTAGTTTTTTGTAGTTTTTTGTAATGTTTTCTGTGATTAGTTTGTTATATTCTTGTTTATCTACTTTATAAAAGTGTCTGGTTTTATATGCTTTTACAAAGATTTTATTAGAGATGTTTATGTTTCTAACGATTTTGTGTAGTTTCCGTTGGAAATTGTTAGGTTGAGTGTGGAATTCTAAGTTTTTAATTACGTTTAAAAGGTCATTTTGTAGTGTATCAAAAGGTCTACTGTTTTTGCATTTTTAAGGGTTTTAAAACGATAGAATTCTTTTTTGTTTACGTTTTCATTTTTAGGGAAGAAATTTGCCCGCCATCGCATTCGGCATATTAATTATCTGTTTTTTTTTAATTAATTTTATAATATAGCTATGCTTGCTAGGTGTGGGGATGTTTTTTAGCGATGTTTCGAAATTAACTCTTTCCATATCTATTTTTAATGTGGTGAAATAAATTATTTTGAGAGTGCTCAACTGTTTCAGGAGCTAAGTATAACTACTTCATTTACTCACATAAAATTAATATACGAAAGTATAAATTTATGTGTAAACGTTAAGTATTTACTTAAAAAATGCTCAATACGTAGGCAGAGCTACTTAGAAAGTTATGAAATATATATGGCAATTAAGCTACACTGAATATTCCACAGATAAAATTTACTCTAGGATAGCGACACAAAATAATTTTAAACCTAACAAAAACAAAAGAAAATAAACAACTAAATGAATTAAATAAACATGAATATACATAAACTATCACATATATATATATATATATATATATATATATATATATATATATATATATATATATATATATATATAAACTAACATAAAAAACCCTAACCTAGACTTAAAACAAGTCAGGAAACTAGATATCGAGGCTAAATAGAGCACACACAAAGGAACAGGTCAACCAGAGGTCAAATAGGCCTTTGTCCAGTAAGTGCATGTTCATTGGCTGATAGGAAGGGCGCGGTGGATACTAGAAAGCTGATTGACTATCTAAAATCTCAATAGAAGGTGCTTATATAAAAACGACAGACAACCACAAAATGCGTGCATAAGCCTGAAGAGTCCTAGAGT
Organism: Euprymna scolopes; assembly: GCF_053919585.1. NCBI lineage: Eukaryota > Metazoa > Mollusca > Cephalopoda > Sepiida > Sepiolidae > Euprymna > Euprymna scolopes. Next base: position 161,403,414 of record NC_136486.1, read on the forward strand.
GGATGAAACGCGGAATATTCAGTGTAGCTTAATCGCCATATATATATTTATAACATACTAACTAGCTCTATCTACGTATTGAGCACTTTTGAAGTAAATACTTAAATTTTATGCATAAATTTATACTTTTGTCTATTAATTTTATGTGAGTAAATGAAGTATATATATACATATATATATATATGTATATATATGTATATATATATATATATATATATATATATATATATATATATATATATATATATGTGTGTGTGTGTGTGTGTGTGTGTGTGTTTAGACAAATCTGGTGATAGAATAAATAACGGTCCGTGCTAAGAATGGTAAAACAATTCCGAGTGTGAACAGACTGGGGATCATGCATCATTTTATACAAACTAGATGCACAGATGGAGATGAACCTCTATAAGTAATCAATGAAATAAAACAACACAAATCGATACTAACGATCACCTCCTCAATAATTTTAACGGTCCACTAAGGTTGAGAATATACTTTAGGATGTTAAAGTTGAGCATTGGCTGAATATATTTAATAGTCAAGACAGTAATTCTTGGGTTTTCGACAGCTTCTTCAAGCTAATTAATAATATATAACAAGTATTCTGAGCCTTTGTATAAGATTTCTACGATCATACAGGAATACTAGTTAAATTCTTTGGATTAAAATATATATAAAATATATTCAAGTTAAAATTGTTTGCTTGAAACAATGGATATATGGGAAAAAATATATTTATTTCCTTAATCCATTTTCAAGAAAGGCTTATATCAGGAGAGGAAATGAAATGCAATTAGTTGGATGTTACATCCGTTTGGATTTTTGTTTTCAAATGTTATGGATTGCTCTATTGCTTTCAATCTTTTCCTTGGGTTATTATTCGACCGACTTGGCAGAAATTTCCCTCAAATAATTGAACTTATTTCAACGTTAGCTTGCCTAGGCCGTATGATATCCTATATATATGTTTTTAAATGTTTTTTTAATAACATTTTCAATATATTCGCTGAAAAGCAAAATATGTGTCTATTCATAACTGATCATTTTGCTGACCGCATTTCTTTTCCTTTGATGATATAAGCCATTCTTTAAAATCCATATATTAAGGAAATAAATATAATTTTTTCCATATATCCCTTGTTTCAAACAATAAATTCTTAACTTGAATATATTTTTATCAAAAGAATTTAAATATTATTCCTACATTTATATTTTGCTCTATTTTTATATATTGAGCTTTACCTTTTTTGGCTTGGATTGCCTTGAAAATATTATCTCACTATAATCTATATATATATAAAAATGTAATTCTTGGTTCGTTCAAAGTCGATAAAACCATATTTCTACATTACCAATTTATTTGAAATTTTTAGACAAATCCATCTTTAAAGTCGAGGGATGTTTCTATGTTATTAAAATAAATAAAGATCACCAATTATAAAAATATTAAAATATTAAATAAAATAAAAATATTTTTCGGACTGCCGACCTGTTTTTGTTGGTAAACTAAACTTCCGTTTCAATTCATTTCATACACCACGATTTGACGAGGCGAATTAGATTTCATTTTCTGTTTACTCGATAAGTAAAAAAAAAAAAAACATTCCCTATTTTAAAATTTTAACTTCATTTTTTATCTTCCAAATTTGTGATTTAAAATTTTTTTTCTTTATTATATCAGGCAAAAAAAAGTTGCTCGCTTACGTTTGAGTTGAAGCATAAAAGTTAAAGTCGAAGTTGTTTTTTTTTGTTTTGTTTTGTTAAACAGTTGTTTCAATATGAGAAAGTATGAACTTTTTATTACTAAAATACTAAAACTATAACTTGTTAGGTAAAAGTATAGGCTTTCGCGAAGAAAATTTACGGATTGGTAACGTGGTTAAATAATATTTGGTGCTAATGCAGAGAGTGATGCGCGCTATTTTTAAAATCGTATTTCCAGGTTTAATTAAAGTTTTATGATATGTTTTTTTATTCAATTGTAAGGTTAAAGTACAGATCAGGTACAAAACACCCTCCTATGTTAAAAATGGCTTTTTAAATAATAACGTTGTTATTTCAGCACGGATAAATAAGTGCATGAGTACCCAATTTCTTTAATAAAGAAAAAGCATTCATATTTTCTTATGTAAAAACAACTTCTGTAAAAAAAGAAAAAAAGTGTACTTTCAATTTTGTTAAAAAAGGTTTTCTTAAACAAAAAAACGGTGTTAATGCAGAGAGTGATCCGCGCTATTTTTTAAATCGTATTTCCACGTTTAATTAAAGTTTTATGATATGTTTTTTATTCAATTGTAAGGTTAAAGTACAGAATAGGTACAAAACACCCTCCCCTCCTCATGGTAAGAATGGCTTTTTAAGTAAGAACGTTATTATTTCAGCACGGATCACTCTCTGCATGAGTACCGATTAATGTTTTTTTTTTTTGCTTTTTTTACGGTAGTTTTTTTTTAAGAAAACCTTTTTGACAAAATTGAAAGTACACTTTTTTCTTTGATTTTTTTTTTTTTTTACAGGAGTTGGTTTTACATAAGAAGATATGAATGCTTTTTCTTTATTAAAGAAATTGGGTACTCATGCATTTATTTATCCGTGCTGAAACAACGTTATTATTTAAAAAGTCATTCTTAACATGGAGAGCGGAGGGTGTTTTGTACCTATTCTGTACTTTAACCTTACAATTGAATAAAAAAAATGGTAATTTCTAGATTAGGTCCACATCCACAATTTATTTTTAAATAACGACTTGTACAGGTTTTCGACTATGCTGAATATGGAAATCGCATTGAAATTATGCAGAAATAAGTAGTTATCGAGATATAAAAAGTTGTATAATGCATTGTAATCTCTGGCGGCCATCTTTTTACGCGCGTGCGCGCGTCATAAACAAATCTACGCGCGTAAAAAAGATGGCCGCCAAAGAATACAATGCATAAAACAACTATTTATATTTCGATAAAATTTCAATGCGATTTCCGTATTCAGCATAGTCGAAAATTATGCAAAAAAAAAAAAAAATTGTGCTTCACTTGACGGACGGAATCAAATATCGATTTGGCAGATTCTGTGCTTCTTACGTCTGCTGGCGAAAAATCCGACTGATATTTTTCATATATATAATTACTATTTTATAGAGGTACACTATACTAAAATCATATATTACATACTTCAGTTCTCATTTAACAGTATACAGGATGTAAGTAGAGCTTAGTTTAGCTTACCTCCTATTTGAAAATTGCAAGATTTCAGACTTGAATTAAATTTGATCCATAGTAATTTAAGATCACTTCTGAAAAATTCTCTAAATATTAATTCTTTCTAAAAAAACTAAGGAGTCTTAGGAAGAAACTGAAATACAGATAATTTTTTTAAATGATGTTTAATGACAATAGATCAGATTTAATGCAAATCTGAAATATTTCAGTTTTCAAATGCAGGTAAGTTTACCTCTATTTACATACTGAGTACTGTTAAAGTGGATACTGAAAAAAAAATGTAATATAGCCTAAGCCTTACATTTCAAACATTTTCTAGAATCAAAATCATGTAATAGATTTACATCAAAACTGGAATAAGGATTCTAGACATAAAATTTAGTTATGTTTTATAATCATGTAATCTTGAGAAGAGCACATAAACGTTGATCAAAAAGCTTACCTATTTTCTTATTCTACCTGAATGGTTTAGAACGGATTGCAAATTGCATGGTTATGATGACTGAAATTATGCATTCATGACCTGAAATTTTTATGTCCCAGTCGCAGGTATTGACGATGTGAGACTCTAAGAAACAACACCTGTTATGGACGTGCGTCAGAAGCAGAGATGCGTCATTTAATTTCTGGCAAAAGTGCATTGAGAATGGTAGTGACTATGTAGAAAAATAAATTTCTCAAGCACAAATATTTTTCGTTTTAATGGTACCACTTCTGTCTTCATAAACTTTCAACATTCTGAGTTAAAAAAAATAAAATAGGAGGCTTTGTTTTGTAACGACCCTCATATGCTGAACTGACTTCTGGACGCCCATGCACAGCCATCATTCATCGCTGGAAAAACTGCATTGAGAATGATGGTGACTATGTAGAAAAATAAATTTTTGGAGCACAAGAGATCGCTCGTTTAAATGGTACCACTCCCATCTTCACGGCTCTTTAACTTTCTGAGTTAAAAAATAGCAGCCTTTACTTTTGGAATGACCCCCCCCCCATATATATATATATATGTATATATACTCCTACAAGTTTTTTGTGGGTGTGTATTGATATTCATATTAAAAACCCTCTTTTCTATTTATTTCAAAGGAAAATGCAATATTGTTATATATGGGTCGTGAAACTGCATTCATCTGTAAAAGATCTAGCTAATTTGCATATTCTTTTAAACATTCATTTTAATCAATTCCCTATTAGTTTTTTCGGTTTTCTTATGGGATGATCATCTTTAGTAAACTATTACGTGTAATTATATTCATGCAGGTACTCTACATGATTTATACTTGCATAATATTTGTGTAAACATAAACATCTTTCTATATATATACTTATGTATGCATATATATATATATAAGCCAAGTACGTCCAAGGATGGAATACTGTTGCCATACCTGGGCAGGATCTGCTAAAAACAGCCTATTCTGCCTTGACAGAGTACAAAATAGACTTCGTGGCTTAGTGGGAGATGCCCTTTTCTCTACCCTGCAACCTCTTTCCCACAGAAGAGACGTTGCGAGCCTATCCTTGTTTTATCGTTATTTCCATGGCAGGTGCTCGTCTGAACTCCAATCTCTGGTCCCCCCTCGCCAATCTTTCACGAAAAACACCCGTCTAGCTGAATCCACTGTGAAAAATTTCCCCCACTCTATATCTGTGCCTAAATCAAAACGTGGATTCCATGAACAAAGCTTCTTTCTTAGAACTGCACGCCTGTGGAACTCTATTCCGTTTGCCTGCTTCCCACCGAACTACAACTTGGATGTGTTCAAGTCCAACGTTAACAAATTCCTAATGAACCGCCTCCTTAAGTAAACACTTCATCAAATCTCCACACTAACGTAATGTACTTGCAATAACCCTTATCCCTGAGTGGCTTCCAGGCCTTGATAAGTGGTGATCACTGTGTAAAAAATATATATATATATATATATATATATATTTGTTTAAAAAATTTTGCCTACCAAACTCCTCTGTCAGCTTTTGCTCTACAAATATGTAGATACGTAGTAGCTATTAATTCATGTTTTGATTTTTAGTCTTGTAGCAAACATGCCTTTATAGCTTAGGCATTAACGTCAAAGGAAAAATTAAATCATAAAAATAAAATATATATGTTTAATATATATATATATATGTTTAATATATATATATATATATATATATATATATATATATATATATATATATAGGGTGGCCCAAAAGCAGATTTACAGTTATTAAACTACCTTTTATATGGTTGAAGTTACCTGTTAATTAAAATGTACAAGCAATATAAATCCTCCACAGAATATAGATCTAATTTACATAAACAGCTTGGGCCCGTTTTTTTTAATGGACCTGTAAATGGGGAGAACTACATGGACATGCTTCGTGAAGTAGTAGTACCACAACTCAGAACTAAACCTGACTTTGATGAACATTTCGTTCAGCAGGATGGAGCATCACCATATTATGTGTTTAGAGTAAGAAACTACCTTAGCCAAGTTTTTCCACAGCGTTGGTTCGGAAGAAGGGGCAGCATCGAATGGCCACCACGTTTATGAGAAGAAACCAAAAACAATAAATGATTAAAAAGATTACATTCATGTTACATTCACAGAAATTGATGAAGATCGGAATTTGTGTTGCACTTTGTGTCAGAGTGTCCTGGAGAGATTTGAAGAATGTTGCAATGTTAAAGGACATTTTGAGCATCTGAGAGATAAAATCATTTGGTTTTATGTTCACAGGTATAATGAATTTCCCGCTGTTCTGGTGTCGATTTTCAAATATTTAAACTATTTGAAGTTTTTCTAATAACCTAATTAAAGAATTTCAAATATTAAATAACTGTAAACCTACTTTTGGACCATATATCTATATCTATCTTCTATCTATCTTCTATCTATATATCTATAAAAACAGAGATGTGTGTGCCACAGACGATTTCTGATTGGTTAATCCAATAATCACATCTCCTAAAAAAGTATAGTTCTTACGCTCTTAACTTTACTATAAAATATTTTGGTCTTATTTATTGTCCATCTTGGAAGGGTTTAATTTTTTTCTAACTTGCCATTTACAAATTAGAAAAATACGAAACTTACAGACATCACAATCCAACCTCCGACTCAACGTCCGCCATTCTGAAAGCAAACGCTGGACAGATTATTAGTACTACTACTACTACAAACAATACAGCAGGAAAACACGCGCACACACGCACACACACTCACGTCAACTACCGTCCTTGGCTACGTCACGTTGTTATGGCAACACGATGAATACACAGTAAATTTGATTTTCTTCATTTCTACGCAAATATTACGCAAATATAAATCATATAGAATATCTGTATGAATATAATTACACGTAATAGTTAAATACAGATGATCATCGTATAAGAAAACCGAAAAAAAAACTAATAGGGAATTTGTATAAAGTTGTATTTTCTTTTTAAATAAATAGAAAAAAGGGGTGTTGATAAGACTATCGATACTTATACAGTTTAGTGACGACATTAAAAAATGGAAATATTGAAAAAAAAAATTATTGTACGTAACTGTTATAGACTGAAGTTCTCCGAAAAAAAATTTCACTTCATTTTACCAAGTAGTTTTGTTCTTACAGCGAAAAAACAATTATTTATCACGACGACGTCAACGTGGCCATTTTGGAAATGTACCTAGCAGAATACCTCCATTTTAGGCCAAATTTCGCAATCTAGCCTTTTTTTTTCTCGCCATATTGAGATGCGCACAACACATCTGCAATTTTTTTACGTTTTTTTTCTTTTTTTTTTTAAATCTGCAATTTTTTTGCGTATTTTTTTTTTTTTTAAATAAGAATACTATTGAATATGCAAAGAAATTGAAGAATTGAAGAATTTTTATACGAGATTATTTTCGAAACATGCTCAGTTGGACACGCATGGATAACTTCGAAACTTCGTTTATTTACTTCTGTTACAAATTTAAAAAAAAACAAAAAAACACCCCAAAACTGGCATCTGTCTTCGCAAAAAAAAAAAAAAAAATCTCATTCTGGTGGGGGGAAAAAGGGCTAGATTGGCCTAAAATGGAGGTATTCTGCTATGTACGGCAGTTACCTGCCCTTGGGGAATTCCTGGGCCTGCAATAACATTTCCAAAATAGCCACGTTGACGTAGCCGTGATAAATCATTGTTTTTCGCTGTAAAAAAAAAACTACTTGATCAAATGAAGTGAAATTTTTTTCGGAGAACTTCAGTCTATAACAGTTACGTACAATAAAATTTTTTTTTCAATATTTCCATTTTTTAATGTCGTCACTAAACTGTATAAGTACCAGACTATCAATACACACAAAAAAATATAGATTTATTTTTGGGTAAAGTTCCTCCGGGTTTTCCTTTCACTTCAGTAAATAATGGTCTTTTGTTATATATATGGCGTACTATTATCCTTATATATATGATGTTTATTTTTATATATATGTATAAGTGATAGTGTCTGTGTGTGTCTGTGCGTCTGTGTGCATTTCCCTACGCTAAAACTCTGTCAATTTTAAGCCTACAGATTCGAAATTTGATATACAGGGTACTGAGATTTGGTAAAATCGATGTGATAGGTTTTCGACAGAAATTTGGCGATTAAGTGGTCAATATTCAACAATTAGACCTTTAAGAACTCTACCAAACTCCTCCTACAATTTAAGGTCTGAACACGTGATATTTTAGATATAGATTCCTTGGACATGGATCTAACTTATTAACTTTACTTGATCCCTAAACGATAAATGTTAAGAGGTCATAATAGGGGTCAAAGTTTAAAAAAATTGACCGTTTTTTTTTCCTCAGCATACACTTCAAAACACCTGGGCAACGCCGGGCACCGATTGCTAGTATATATATATATATATATATATATATATATATATATATATATATATATATATATATATATATATATATATGTATATATATATATATATGTGTGTGTGTATGTGTGTGTGTGTATGTATATATATAAGCTTTTGTCTTATAAATTCTGCTTTTGATTCTCGGTGGTGTCGCACAAGTCATTTTTTTTTAACTTTTTAAATTATTACAATATTGGGTCCAATATGATATAATAATAAATACGAAATCTACATTAACCAAAATATCATATTTAAGCGTATTTTATGACCGGGCAATGTCAGGCGACCTGCTAGTATATATATTCAGGCAGCATTTTTTCCTCTGAAGCATATTTCATTAAATAAAATAGACGTTTTTTGTCTATTAATTCTATTTTGGATCCTTTCCAACTTCTGAGTACTTTCCTATCCTTCTGGATTCATCGTCAAGGATAGATTAATTTTACTAGTTTTTATCAATTTATATAATTCTTTTTTTATATATAATGTGTATATTTTTTCATTGGTTAATTATTTCATAACTTTACAAACATTTCAGGATGCTACTATGTATGGTAAAGTTTATTTTATTAATAGTAGCTTTTTTCTTTTTAGTTTTTATTTGTAAAGGTTCTAGTATTTCAAGTTTTCGTTTATTATTGGTCTGTTCAAGAATAGATAAATAGAAAAATAATACACACACACACACACACACACACACACACACACACATATATATATATATATATATATATATATATATATATATATATATATATATATATAAATTGTTCAAAACCAATTATATTAATCTATCCCTGGTGATGAATCCAGAAAGATTAGAAAGTACTTGGAAGTTGTTAAGAATCAAAAATCTAATTAATAGACAAATAAAAAAATAAACGTCTATTGTATTTAACATATATATATATATATATATATATATATATATATATATATATATATAATGAAGTTATTGATTTTGTGCTACGAAAGAGATACTGTCGGGAACTGTATAAATCAACTGACTTAAAGGAATAATTTATAAGATTCTCAACATCATGAATTTTGGAATATAAATTTTGGTCATTTATTCCATATATTGCTCGGTAATCACATTGAGCTTCTTATATAAGGATTGATATATAATAAGAAAAATATATTTCTACAGAAATATATATATAATCATCGCGACCAGCAGTAATTATCATTTCCTACATATTTATATATATATATATTTCTGTCATTTATTCTATATATTGCTCTGTAATCTCATTGAGCTTCTTATATAAGGATTGATATATAATAAGAAAAATATATTTCTAACCGAAATATATATATATAAATATATATATTTATATATATACTAGCAAAAGTACCCGTCATTGATTGTGTTCAAAAACAGCCTACAGAAAATGGACTCTGATTTATGAAAGTATGATAGTTTATGAAACGGAAGGGTTGTAAAGAGATAGCTTCGAATTTGGGGGTATCAAAACCAAAGCAAAATATGATGAAAGTAAAAATAAAATTGATAAACTCCATAATTTATTATACCATACCTATTTACACTGAAACACTTATCACAATATTCTGTGGATCTATATTAAAAAACCTTGTTAAACTTTGTGACATATTTCCATTTTATGGAGGTCAAGCACGAACGACCACCCCATAATTTTATTATGCCATATTTCTTCAAACTGAAACATAATTATCAAAGTATACTTACGCAGATAGATATGAAAAGTCTTTATTAAAGTTTGTACCTATTTCCATTCTATGGAGGCCAGGTGCGAACGCAGACCTCACAATTTTATTATACCATCCCTATTTAAGTTAAAACATACTTATCAAAGTATTCTTAACATCTATATCAAAACACTTGTAAACGTTTTTTTTTTAATTTTTTATTTCTATACTTTGTGGACCAGGTGCGTACACAGACCCCTAAATTTTAATGAATCATCATTATGCCAGATCAAACATACCCATTCCTGTGTCTCGATACATTTTCTATCATTATATGTGATCAGTTTTCTATAATAGTCAACCATATAGGAGCCTATTCGTGACCAGACACACACACACACATACACACACACATTCAGCTTTATATATATATATATATATATATATATATATATATATATATATATATATATATATATATATATATTATAAATTTTTATTTCATGATGCTATATATGTAATCACATCTGTATTTAAATATACAAAATACACATGTAATTTTTTATGACTGTCTCCATAGATGTAAATATAACGTTTATGTAAGTGTACTTCTATTGTTAAAAATGTGTATAACTGTATTAAATTAATATATGTTTATATATAACGACAACTTTATATATATATATATATATATATATATATATATATATATATATATATATATATATATATAGCTGTTGTTTTATATAAGTTTGTGTTTGTGTAGATGCTTATAATTTGTATTCTGTTTGGATTCTGCTTTGTCTGAGCCTTGGCTATGATCTGCTCTCTTTAACCTTACTCACCTCTTTAATCGCCCTCTTTACTCTCCAATTTTTCTCTATTTCCCCCCTTTTTCTTCCTTTCCTTCCTCTGGTTTTTCTTGTTCAGAATCTTAATCTGCAGCCAATTTACCACTCAATTATACAGATGATCCCCAAAGTAAAGGGAATCCTCCACAATTAGAATTTGGAAAAGCTTCTAGGGCTCTTTAATTATGGAACCATTTGCTGGCGGAATTCTAACGTCGTTTGAAAGAGCAGGGCACGTCAGGTGTTATTGGGGTGGGGGCGGTTGAAGAGGATATTTCTTTGGTCGGAAAAAAGGAAAGAATAGAAAAAGGAAGACAAAGAAAGAGAGAGGTACGAGAGAGAGAGAGAGTAGGAGAGTGAATAAGAGAGAGATAGAGACAGAGATACTTAGCTGAAAGCAGAGATAAAAAAAAAGATAAAGTAAACAGAAAGATAGAGCAAATAAATAAGAAATAATAATAACAACAGCAATAACTCCTCCTCCTCCTCCTCCTCCTCCTACTACTACTACTACTACTACTACTACTACTACTACTACTACTAATAATAATAATAATAATAATACAAATAACAATAAAGCCCAAACTGGTTGAGTGCTAAGAGACCTGGGACTTTAAGGAAGCTTATTGCCACCAATATTCCAGTGAAAGGTCACTAATAACAAGAAATCAATGGAAAATGGCAATTGCGATAACGTCAACTAATTTTCAAATGTTATTGAAAGAGTTGGTGAGTACTGGAAATTTGGGTAATAATAATAATCACTAAATACATTCTTATGAATGCCTCAAAGGAGATATTCAGTGATGCACTGCCATCATTACAGATTTTTGGTGTCACATTATATCGGTTAAGACAGCAACACTGACCTGACTACGGATGTATCATTGTCTCTTTGAAAGTTACCAGTTATGTGTTCAGCCATTGCAAAAAAATCGTGTTTTGAGAATTTTTAACAGCACATCGTTGCTTTTTGTATCTCTCTCTCTCCCTCTCTCTCTCTCTCTCTCTCTCTTCTTTTTTACATGGAAGTCACCACTTATCAAGAACCGAGGGCCACTGGAGGATAAGGGTTAATGAGAATACAATAGTCATTGAGACAACAACTTGTTTACATTGGACTTGAAGACGACCATCTTGTAGTTCGCTGGAAAGCAGGTCAGCAGAACAGAGTTCCACAGGCGGGCAGTTCTAGGAAAGAAGCTTCTCTATTTAAAATTAGATATGTGTATATGTTTATAAATTTGTACCTAAATCTAATCTAAACTAATTCATTGACAGTCTGTAAGGACCCATTGTACAGCGGTTCGAGTACTTAGCAAAAATCAAGTGTAAAAGTGATATTCACCTGAGGGTTGAAGGTTCAATTCTCAGTGTGGGTGACCAAAATAAAAAAGAAAATACAATTGCGAATTACTTAGGACCTCTATACAGTCATGGCCGATGCAACAAAAGCATGCTATCCTCGTGAAGTAAATAGAGGGCTCCGTTCAGAATTCCGTTCAAATTCCTGAGTTCAACAGAAACATTCCAGAGTTAGACAAGAAAAACCTGGAGAAGGTCGGAGTTAACATTGACCAAAACCTTGTGAAAATCACACTCAGGGTAAGAACAGTAGCCCAATGAATCCAAATAATACGAATTAACTGATCATTATGAATTTTCAAACATAACTATGACGTGTAAGGATGGATGATTAGGGTTGTATATAATTTAAATATTTTTTTTTGCAAAGGAGGCAAAGCAGATATGGAGACCTTTTGTGAAAATTCAGATAACACCGATTTTGTAAAATTTTAACAATAGATAGCCGACATCTATTACTAAATATTTTTCAATGTCTTGTTCTTTTGGCGTATTTTAAAGGTATTTTAGAGAACATTATATGGGATCAAGCTCCCATTTGTAAATTTAAATATTTCTGGTTTAAATTAAATTTGATTCATCTTCATTAGATACCAATTAAGCAAGATACACTGAATTTCAATTTATTCTTAGAAGCAACTGAGATAAAGCCTTAAAATTTAGCCATTTTCTAAGAATCGAAATCGCGTAATGGAATTTTATAAAAAGTAGTATAAGGTTTAGTAGAATAAGACATGGGTCGCCTTTAACTTAATACTCATTTAAATTGGTATCAAAATCCATGACATGATTTGGATTCTAGAAAATGGCTGTTAAGAAATTGAAATCATTAATAATTTGCTAACGACATCTAGGCTGGCTCAAACATATCCTAAGATAGACCCCAGACAGAAATGTCAACTAAGTGCTTCCATTGAGATGAAAGAAGAAGAAGAAGAAGAAGAAGAAGAAGAAGAAGAAGCAGTCCACAGCGAATTGAAAGCAGGAAATCGAGGTAGATTTAAATACAAGAAAGGAAGAAGCTAAAGATCTATGGATCTGGTTTAAAATCGAAACGGTGATATACTTTGACTGCCTCATGCGTCACTGAAGTTTATGAGTCTAAGTCGTATTATATCTTAATTTTATCATATGCTTTGCTCCATTATACTTTGGTTTGGAGAATAAAGGCAGAAGCATTCGCCTATCGATTACTGTTAAGATAAAATTGTCGCCCTAAAAAATGACGACATGATTCCATTTCCGTTCGATAAAAAACAGTTTTCTCTTTTTATTGCAGACCATCTACTAGTTGGTCAGTTGTGTACAAATTCCAAGAGCGAGAGGAGCCTTCTTTCATGTCTGAAAGTGACACAATGTTCAACGAGCGAGATCAGAGATGCACCGCTGTACAACTCGTGGTCTCTACCGATCTAAATTATGACAACAAGACTATTGCCAGTACCTTTAAAATGCAAATTCAGACGGTTCGACCCTTGAAGGCACAGAGTAATGAAGTTTCCAGCCACGTTTATGGTTTTTAGTGTGGTTTCAAGCGAAAGAAAAGATATTTTTCTCTCTTTCTTTCATGCTCTCTCTCTCTTTTCTTTCTTTACACGTTCTCTTTCACACGAACCCGAGTGACCTATTTACAGTGCTATCGTTGACCCAAGCTATAGAGTTTGACATAGCTTTAACCCTTGAACTTGTTTTGTACTAACCAACCTTCACAGCACAATCACAATATTCAACATGCCAGCAGCCCTGTCGGTGGGGCATTAGAATAGACCGACTGCCCCCTGCAGAGGGTAAAAGTCCCTCAATGGGGGTCCTGGATATGACCTTAAACTATATCCAATGGTAAGGTCCCAGCTTGTGGGTTTTAGGGAGTGTGGAGCCACCCTTTAATTGCCATTGCTCCCAGGTCCACTCTGACCCGGAGTAGTAGTACCTGTTAGGGTTCTAACTATGGGTAAAATAGAAACCAACTTGAAAACAACAAATATATTCTATTAAAAAAATTTTCAGCAAAATCTTTGGATTCGGCATTAAATAACCCGAAAAGGGTTGACATGCCGTAAAACAAAAACAACCAACCAACCAATCAACATGCCAGTGTAATCCAGAATAGATTGCATATCACTACGACTTTGTACTCTTCCCTCACAGGCTCCACTCCTTCCTCGGCCTGAACCTGTAGAACTACTTCGTTTTTTCATACATTGAGAACATCACCAACATGACCTCCTACAGCACCAAAGCCAGCTTGATCGCTGCCTTCCACCAAGTATTCACCAAGCTCCCACTAACGCTTGTGGAAAAAGCATGCTCCAAGTTCTGGATATGTATCGAGACAGTGATTGAGGCTGAAGGCGGCTACATTGAATCTATGTCAGCTCTATTACATAATCAAGTTTCCTAAATTGATTTTTTCAATAAAAGTACTAAAATAAAGCTGTAGTATTGTTTTCTTTAGGGCGACAATTTTATCGTTCCACCCTGTACTATTACCTGTAAATTCTACAGTTTCTTTTCTCTGTAAGGCTTAAGTTTGAAATATCACTTTCCATGGTCTGTTACACTTATAAATTTGAAATAGCATTCTTGATCTGTCAGGTTTATATATAAAGTCACACTTTATTTGACCCGTAAGGTTTAAGTTTTAAATAGCACTTGCTTTGGTCTGTCAGGCATATAAGTTTAAAATAACATTTTCTTTGGTTCGTCAGAGTTGAATGCTATTTTAAAAATGACACTTTTTTACCTGTCATGCTTATAACTTTAAAAGAGCATTGTCATCGGTTTGTCAAGATTAAGTTTGAAATATCTTCATCTTGGGTCTGTCATGCTCGGGTTTTCAATTACACTTTCTTGGGTTTGTCATGCTTAAGTTTTCAATTAAACTTATTTGGGTCCGTCATGCTTACGCTATTAATCACATTTTATTGAATCTGTCATGCTTTCAATTACACTTTCTTGGGTCTGTTATGCTCAAGTTGTCAATTGAACTTTATGTGATCTGTCATGCTTTTTTGAAGGGTCTGTCATGCTGAGAAATCTGTACTAGCGCATGTTGAATGGGTGCATCTTATGAATAGGTTTTTTAAATTTTGAAACTGGTTTATAATTCCCTTGTTTTTCTCCATCGTATCTCTTTTATGCAACCAATGATAAATATTCTGTTTTGCATATATTAGCATTCTTTGAACTACGTGCAATGTTTTGGGTAACGGCGCTAATCAACTTTAATTTGACAGAAAAACTCTCCAAACTGATTATCTTGCTTTTCTTGTTCTTTTCCATAATTCGTTTTTTTTTAATTATTTTTTTTTTCCTTTTTCCCCCCTCATCTTTCCCTCCCATCCATTTCCGGCATACCCTTACCCCACTCCGGCTTTCTTCCCGGCCACATGTGCTTTTCTGTCTCTGCACCGCCAAATGTTCAACCCTTTTCTCTCACATGTCTTTTTAAGGAATCTTTTTTTGATTTGTTTGTCTGGATGTTCTTTTTTGTGCTGTTTTTTTTTTTTTTTTTTTTTTGTCTTTTTGTTACAATGAGTTTCTCTGTTGTTTGTTTTATGGCTAACCTCCTCATCTGAAGACAAATACGGTTCATATAAGAGGAATGAGTCATTCTTTGATGTTTTGAGCAGCAACAATAAAGACTCGTTTTTTTTTTCTTTTGGTTGCTTCTATGAGATTTTTGATGATGAAGTTTGATACAGCGAGAGGAGAGTGGTATTTTTTTCTAGGAGGTGGTGTAGGTAAGGGTTTAAAAAAAAATTAGGTGTGAAATAAAAGCATGTGGATAACAACAAAAAAATGCTTAAAATAGAGATGGTCAAGTTAGGCAAAAGAAAATGGCTACAGTTTTGAAACGTTATCTTTGTCATGAAAATTTCTTTTTTAAATATAGAACACATTTTTTTTTTAAATTAAAGTGAAAATATATTAGATGAATTGATTTTTAGCCTAAGAAAAAAAAACAATAAGAAAATTAATTAAACAACAAAAAAACGACCGAAATTATTACAAAAATGGAAACGACCCGACGCTCTGTCTTCTTCACAAACAAATAACATATTTTGAATTCTAACGACTATGTTTTATTAAAAAAAAAGAAGAAAAAATTCTTTCAACGATTCACAGATAAGAACCATTGTCAAGATACACCTAGATCGAAGGTTACATCGACTGAAACTTTAGATGAGAAGAGTAGTCCAAAAATTCCAAATATTACAAATCAATGACACTGAGCGTGTCAGGTAAGTTTTTGCTAGACATGAATACATACATACATACATTTAAACAGACAGGTGAGATTTATATTATAGACTATACTGGGTGCCCAGAGTTGCCCGGGTGTTTGGAGGTGTGCGTTGAGCAAAAAAGAAAAAAAAAGTGGTAGTAAGCAGGCAGGCTCGAACCCGTGATGCGAAGGCGGAAAAGAAAGTGAAAGAAAACCTGACGTCTTTGCCTTACTCCATGACGCGACCAGAAGCTCAGACCTTGAAATTAGTAAAGTCATCCCAACCGATACGATGACTTGCAAAAATGGCGACGCAAAAAACCGACCCTCCTTGTAGAAAACTGCCCAGTTGAGGGTGAAGGAATTAATGTTTAGGGCCAATTTTTCGGTATTTGTCATCCGAAGAGTCAAGCTTCAAAAGGATACCGCTCTCGTGAAAATCCGTCGCCTCTGTCAAAAGTTTTTGGCAGACATACATACATACAAACATACATACATACATACATACATACATACATACATGCATGCATTTAAATAGACAGGTGAGATTTATATAATAGACTAGCTTGGGTTCCAGGCGTTGCTTGAGTATTTGTGTGTTGAACAAAAAAAGTGATAGTAGGCAGGCTCGAATCCGTACCTTGAAGGAGGAAAAGAACATGAGAAAAAAACAAACAAACAAAAAAAAACAAATGTGAGGTCTTTGCTGTTGTGTCCATCGCCAAACCGGAAGTGACGAAGGTTTAAATTAAGGCTAGTCAATCGAAGAGAGGGGATGACTTTCAAAAATATCGACGAAGAAAAGCGACCCTTCCTTGTAGAAAAGTGCCTAGTTAAGGGTGGAGGAATTAATGTTTTTGGCCAATTTTTCGATATTTGTCGTCCGAAGGGTCGATTTCTGAACGATTCCGATCTCGAGAAAATCTGTCGCGTCTGTCGAAAGTTTTAGGCAGACACACATATATACATACATGCACACATATATACATATACACATACATACATACATACATACATACATACATGCATGCATACATACATACATTTAAACAAACAGGTGAGATTTATATTGTAGACTGACTTCCATTGCTTGTAATAAATAATTTTACCAAGAATTCTTCAGAAGTTTTGGTTTCGGTTTCGATTATAACTGATGGCATTCAAGTCATTTATTTTTTATAAATAATTTTACTACACATTCTGCATGAGTTTAAGTTTCTGATACAATTTGGTGACATAAATACAGAGAACTCTTCGAATATAAATTGGGAATCACTCTCTAATAGAAGTAGCACTTCAAGTGGATTCTCTGTGGCTATACTCCTCATTTGGTTACTTTGACCAAACATCTAAAACCACAGGATACACAATATCCTGAAAAATTGGCATGGATTCATTATCATTGGTGAATGACTTTGTCTAACTATACATGTTGAGGTTTATTTAAATTCTTTTAACATGCTTCCGTTCGCCATGATCCGGTAAAAGTTTTAATATGCAATTATATTCTTAGTATTGCCCACGCTGAAGATTGAACCTTCAACCTCCAGAACTGAATTTTATTAGTACTTAATCCGTTATGCCATGAATCCTTGAGGATTATTTACTTTTCTTTGAGTAAAATGTTGGGGATGCCTTATCAGCATTTGTTCTTAGTTCTTTTTCCATCTATTTTTGTTTGTTTGTTTGTTTTTTTTTATTTTCATGTTTCTTCGGTTACGGTTTTGGAAGGACGGGCACATTCATAATTTTATTCTTCCTTCCAATTATCATTCTCAATTGATATCATTAGATTTTTCATGTGATTTCCTAAATAAATTGAATCTATATATTAATAGAATAGCGTGTGTGTTATTTATTTTGTTTGTCACGCTTACATCCGAATAACTATCGCTTAATTGTTACTAGCCTAGGTGCTCGGCGTTGCCCGGGTGTTTGGAGGTGTGTGTTGAGCAACAAGAAAAAGTGGTAGTAGACAGGCAGGCTCGAACACGTGCTGCGAGGACGGAAAAGAAAGTGAAACAAAATCTGACGGCTTAGCCGATGTCTCCGTGACGCGACTGAAAGTCAAAAGTGTTGATATTAACCAAAGTTAATCCACCGATGAGGATGACTTGCTAAAATACCATTTAAAGGTTTAAATTAAGGCTGGTCAATCGAAGAGAGGGGATGACTTTCAAAAATATCGGCGAAAAAACTGAGGGTGGGGGAATTAATGTTTTTGGCCAATTTTTCGATATTTGTCGTCCGAAGGGTCGTTTTCTGAATGCTATCGATCTCAAGAAAATATGTTGCGTCTGTGGAAAGTTTGAGGCAGATACATATACATACATACATACATACATACATACATACTATTGCGAATTTTATTATAACGAATGCAAATATAAAATAAATTAAAAACATTGATGAGTTACAACTGAACATTAAAACACGTGTTCCCTGGATTCAGTACATCTTGCTGAAATAGAAAGTATGGGGAGACTCTTTCAAAACCCTGAAATATATATATACGAAGACACGACACACAATGGTAACTTTCAAAGTTAAATTTTATTACAAAACAATAAACTATGGTCGGAACAAGGGATGAGATTAAATAAAAATGAAAAATTGTTTTTATAAAGATGGGAAAGGGGTATCTTTATCTACTATCTGAAAATGCCAACGTGAAATACATCAAAACGAAAAATATATCAGTCCAAACAGAATAATGGCAAAATGAACCCGTTGTCTTAATATACGAGAGAGTTATTCACTAACACGACTTACTGATTTTTTTTTTTCTTTTCTCTTTTTCTTTTGTTTTTACGGGGAATTTAACCGCCGTTTTCTTCGCTTCGGATGACAGTTTGTAACATGGGATATACTTATATAGTATCCATCCATCGTTTTGATTATTCCTGGAGTATCATGTCTCTTGTATTCATTGAACAAACATTCTGTATTTCGACGACGCCGGCTTGTTCTCCCAGGCATTATCTCTTTTATTTCATTATTGATGGGTGGAGGGATCTCGACGTCGCTTTATTGAAAAATTTTCCACCTCCGCTCGGCGCAACGCCTCGGCGAGATCTGTTCTGTATCAAAAAGTCTCTTTTCCTCTTTTTCCCCCTCTCTCTCCCTTTCTCTTCTCTATACATTTCATATCCCTCTCTTTTCTTTCTTTGTTGCTTAGCAACTAGCAGGGGTCATAAAGTGTGTTTCATTGACCGAGTAATTTGCCAACCTGCTAGCCTGTATGCTAAAAGTTTTCTCACCTCTCTCTTTCTTCTTTACTGTGTGTGTGTGTGTGTCTCTCTCTCTCTCTCTCTCTCTCTCTCTCTCTCTCTCTCTCTCTCTCTCTCTCTCTCTCTCTCTCTCTCGGAAACCATGTTGATTTTGCCTCGGTGATAAAATACAAAAACGACAAAAAAAAAAACGATACATTTCTCGTCAGCCTAAAGTTAAATATTTAAATTTTCATTTAAATACATAATCCAATTTAAGGATTATGTCACGATACATACATACACACACATACATACATTTAAACAGACAGGTAAGATTTATATTGTAGATGGACTTGTAATAAATAATTTTGCCAAGAATTCTTCAGAAGTTTTGGTTTCAGTTTCGACTGTAGCTGATGGCACTCAAGTCAATTATTTTTTTATAAATAATTTTACCAAAAATTCTTCATAATTTAGTATTGCCCACGCTGAAGATTGAACCACGCTGAATTCTTCATAATGGGGTTTCATTTTCGATTACAGTTGATGGCACCTAAGTCATCTATTTTTTTTCTAAATAATTTTACCAAGAATTCTTCATAAGTTTTGGTTTTGGTTTGGATTATAGCTGATAGCACTCCAGTAATCTATTTGTTTTATAAATACTTCATAAATTTTTGTCTCAGTTCCGATTATAGCTAAAGGAACTTAAGTTATATATATATATATATATATATATATATATATATATATATACATATATATATATATATATACATATATATATATATATATATATATATATATATATATCAGGTTGTTGCATAAGTTCCCACCGTTTCATAAAAGATTTTTGTTCTAAAACATGTTTTTGGATATTTGGCAAAGTGTTATATATCATTAGAAAGCACGTATTTTGTTCTACAAGGTAATAGTTATTGTTTTTTGTTCATATAACGTTTTCTCGTTTTTCAGAACCGTCAAATGAATTGTCAAGAAGATAAAAAATCACATTTTCGACACCTTCTTTTCGCCTTTAATCGAGGTCAAAAAGCGAGTGAAGTGATCAAGGATATTTGTGCCGTATATGGAGAAAACACTATAGCTGAGAGAACTGTTCGAGGTTGGTTTACCAGATTCAAACACAGTAATTTTGATTTTATTGGCGCTTCTCGTTCTGGAAAACCAATCAAGATAGACGAAGACCAACTCACGGTTCACTTGAAGGAAGCTGGCCGTCAGACATGTAGAGAATTGGTTGAAAAGATGAAGTGTTATTTTGCAAAAATTTCACGCCACTTGCAGTCGATGGGATTCACACAAAAACTTGGAGCTTGGGTTCCACACGAACTTACGTTTGCTGTTAAAATTCTTTGATTTTCTTATAAAAAAACAAAAACGGCGGGAACTTATGCAACAACCTATTACATATATTTTTTTCATAAGTTTTGGTTTCGGTTTTGATTCAAGTTAATGCACCCAAGTCATATGCATATATATATATATATATTTTTGAAATCGCAACTTTATAATATATAAAAATCGATAGAACATTAACTATAATAATATATAAGAAATCTGCAAGAATTAAAATATCATATTTAAGCATACTTTACAACCAGGCTATGCCAGGCGTCCCTGCTAGCTTAGATAAATACTTTTGCAGTTTTAACAAAAGAGCTACAATAATATCAGAGCGTCTCCATTTACGCTGAAGACCTACAGAATGTTACATATGAATGAGTCCCCTGTGGAATTTCAACAAGTCCCACTAGTCAGAATGGTTTTCTTTTTTATTTAATTTTTAGGGTACTCATGCACTTATTGATCCATGCTGAAATAATAACGTTATTATTTAAAAAGCCATTCTTAACATGAGGAGGGGAGGGTGTTTTATACATATTCTGTACTTTAACCTTACAATTGAATAAAAAAAAACATATCATAAAAACTTGGAAATACGATTTAAAAAATAGCGCGGATCAATAAGTGCATTAGCACCATTTTTAGCTTATAGTTAACAATTTCCAACAGAGAAAGAAAAAGAGCAAAATAACAGAAAAAAAAACAAATAGCTCAACAAATAACTGTTACCACAAGCAAGAAAAATTACTTTTCTACCTCTCTCTTTCAAATTGTATGTTTGTTCCCTGTAGATTCCAAAACATTTGAACCGACTTTTTGGAAATTTTACACAAATGTACTTTATGTGTCAAAAAATGTTCGTAGATAAGTTTTGTACTGGAATGCCTCCGATAAGTATGGGAAATCGATAATTGAAACATTTTTATTAAAGAAGGAACAGTCCGATTTTGACCAAAGTTTACACCCTTATACAACCTAACAGCACAAGTACATTTAAGAAGATTTATCACTTTACAAACAGAAGGATCCACGGTATAAAATCAACAGTGAGATTTTTTGATAAGACAGGGGCGCATTCAAAATGAATGTTTCTGTTTAGAGCACAACTGAATTATAATACTTGACTTTTGCATTTTAAACTTTAATTCAAGCCATTATATAAAAAAAAAATTTTTATTACATTTTCACCCCAAACAAGGCACATTGCCACTTTGATGTAGGGGTTACTATCAGAGCCATAAGCTACAGGGGTACTATGTAGGGAGCAAGATGTCGGTTCACATTACGCTTGAACTTCTGCAAAACCGTTTATAACAACAGACCTATCAAAGTGTAGTATCTGTTCAGATGCTACATTTCAATTTTTTTCTTAATTGGTGGTGGAGAAATCCTTCACGACTGAGACAATTTTTAATTTTTGTTTCGTTTTCTACATTAAAAAACAACCTTGGTGTCTAACACTGTCCTCGTAGGCAGGCAAAGTAAATAGGAACAACAGACCTATCCTTTTCAATCTCTAACAGGCGTTGACCCCCGTGGACTCAAAAAAATAAGAGGGAAAAAAAAATGAAAAGGATGTCACACTGAAAGTCTAAAAAAGGAAACTAATTTTAATTATTTAATAAAATATTTCATAACATTATTTGGTTTTCCAATGTTTTCTAATTAATCTTGCAAAATAATGTTCTTAAAGATGTGTAGAATAAAAAGACAAGAGTCTCATTCTTACATTTAATAACAACTTTATTTATTATCGTCGTTAATTGTACCTATTTACTATGCCTCCCCACGAGACAGAGTTAGACACCAGGGTCGTTTTTTAACGTGGAGAAAAGGTACAAAAATAAAAATTGTCTCAGTCGTGAAGGATTTCTCCTCCACCGAAAGAGAACAAGAAATAGAAGTGCAGCATCTGAAGAACAGATGGTATTTATTTGCTCCCCCACTGAGCAAATTAGGCACAAGGCCGTTTTTAATGTGAGGTAAAAACCAGCTCCCCTAAAAGTAGGAAAAAAGGGGGCACTCTGGTTACCAAAAATAATAATTGTCCCAGTATAGAGGGTTTCCCCTCCATTGACTGGTACAAATTATCTTAAGTGCAGCATCTGCCGGAACAGATGGTATTTATTTGCTCCCCCACCGAGCAAATTAGGCACAAGGCCAATTTTTAATGTGAGGAGTGAAGGGAGGGGGAAGGGAAAAAGGGGACCAGCTCCCGAAAGGTGGGAAATGGGAGCTGGTTAAAGGTCAGGCATGTGGGGTTGCCCCCACATCTGGTCTTTGCTAGTCATAGCTAGTCATAGCTTGCAGTATCTGCCGGAACAGATGGTATTTATTTGCTCCCCCACCGAGCAAATTAGGCACAAGGCCGATTTTTAATGTGAGGAGTGAAGGGAGGTGGAAGGGGAAAAGGGGACCAGCTCCCGAGAGGTGGGAAATGGGAGCTGGTTAAAGGTCAGGCATGTGGGGTTGCCCCCACATCTGGTCTTTGCTTGAAGCATCTGCCGGAACAGATACTACACTTTGATCTTGTTTATATATTTTATTGAGAAAGAAAAAATTGAACCTAAAAAACGTACAAAAAATTCAATTCAACAAAATTAGGCACAAGGCCCTACAAGAAATTGGGAGGGGGAGGGTACAGGGTCTTTTTGACTATGTAACAGATGAGACTTTGAAGTCTTACTCTTGACTGGCAACATTTACCAAAATACCTCAATCACTCTGTGGATCCTAATCTAACTAATAACCCCAGCGTTCAATGTAAAATTTAACTATGTACAATTTGTATATTCATTTCTGTATGTTGTGTGTGCATTTTTTTTTTTTTTTTTTTTTTTTTGTGTGTGTGTGTATGTGTGAGAAAATAAAGTTCGATTTCATTAGAAAGAGTTCTTGAATTAATTGGCATAAAATGTTCGTGGAGTGGGAAAAAACTAATGAAAATGTTCATTTCAAAAATAAGGAAAATCTACTAATGTGTTGTTAGTAAGACCCCCCTGTACTATTCTATGTGGCTAGATCCCCCACTGTTTTCCGGGGAACCGAAAACAAGCAGAGCATCCCTAATGGGGTTTGGGGAAGTCGCCTTAATGGAGGTGGGAGAAAATAAAGCAACGGATGGAGGGGGTAGGAAGGTGACCTCTGAGTAGGGGGATGATCGGGGGCATCAGAAAATAAAGATGAGGAGCAGGGGGGTTGGGCAGACTCAGAGGTTCTCTAATACCAAAAAATAAAATCAGGAACAGGATCTCATTTGTACCACCAGTCAAGAGTTACTTTACTGAACTTATAATGCTAACCTAGGCGGGATGGGTTCCGTAGGACCCAGCACCGCCCATGCCATGCCTAAGGAGGGAACACGTATTGAAACTTGGCTCCTCGACGGATGCACAAACTAGTGCTGTGCACCCACCTCTTGTCAAATTCCACTCTAGGCAACCTCTTCCAATCGCATCTGATCTTTACTTTAAGCAAATGTTTAAAGTAAACGATCAGATCCCGATCAGGAACAGATGTCCCTTCGTGGACCAACTTGAGGCGCGCGATCCAAATGGTCATGCGCGCTACTGCTAGGATCGCCAGGAAAACCAAACTTTCCTCCCTGGGGAATGGCGGCTCCATGTTGTACACAAAAGTTCCTACGTCGAGATCGAGCAGACACTCGGCATCGATGCGAGCTGTTACCCCCTCGACGTACCTTAATAGGGGCTGTATCCGGCTGCAACTAAAAAACGCGTGCTCGATTGTTTCGGGCTCGCGTTCGTCACAGCACGGACAGAAGCGGCTGGTATGTTCTTTATACCGGAAAAGTACGTCGAAGAGGGGCAGCGCATTTCGGACCAGTCGCCAAGTCAGGGAGAATTCCGAGTTATTCAGAATCTCCCGTCCCGGCGCCCAACGCCATTGAGAACGGACAACCTCCATCGACCATCCCATCCGCCTACAAAGTGGATCCTTCGCGGTCCCCTCCACTAAATCCCGATACAGTTTCTTCCTTGGCTGATCGAGGACATTGGTCCCCGGCAAAGCTCTAAGAGCGGTTCGGCATTCGGAGAAGAACTTGGACTCCCCCTTCGGTCTACGACGACCTTCTACCGAAGGGTTGGGTTTGAGGTTGGGAAACGAGTTCTCAACCACAGGGACCCAAGGAGCGTCTCCTTCAAGCGAACGACCCAGGAAAGCCAATCTCTCGGCGTTTCTATGACACAAGAGACTGGGCTGATCCAGGCCTCCCTCGCTCGGATTTTGAACACAGACCTCTCTGCAGACATAATGCTTACCCTCGTTCCACAAAAGTGAATCGAGGCGCCCTTGTAAGCGGGTTAGTCGTTCTGCAGGGAGAGGAAGTACAGACAAACGGTAAAGGATGAGCGGAAAGACGTATGTAGCACACGCCTCCGCCCGACCCTTCAAGGACAATTTCCTTCCAATCCAAGTCTTTACTGACGATTTGACCTTAGACTGTACTTCCGACCAATTCTTTTTCAGCTGAAGTCCCGGTCCAAACCAGACACCGAGAATGCGGACCGGTCCATCGGTCCAGCTGAAAATACCTGGAAGCGAGTTTACCCCGGTCCAGGCCCCCAACCGCAGGCCAACAGACTTGCTACGGTTGAAGATGGCCCCTGTTACTTCTTCGTATCGAGCGAGCGCCTCGACCACCGCTTGAACGTCCGTGAGGCAAGACACGAACACGGTGACGTCATCGGCGAATGCGGAAACCCTGGCTCGTGTGCCTCCAGGGAGAGCTATTCCGCGCAGGACTGGTGTAGCCGCCTCGTCCCTTAACTTGCGAAGGAGGGGTTCCAACGCCAGGACATACAACAGAGGCGACAGCGGACAACCCTGTCGCACCGACCGAGAGACAGCGAATGACTCCGACAGCTTACCGTTGATCTGCACCGCTACCGTCGGCCTGTCATACAGAACAAAGATCCACTTGCGGAAGTCCGGATTAAATCCGGCGGCCTCTAGCACAGATCCTAGGAACCGATGGTCGACCCTATCGAATGCCTTGGACTGATCCAAACTGATCAGCGCGGCTTCGGCGTCGTCTTCTGTCCCCTCTATGATCGAGCGTATCAAGTGCAAATTGTCTTGAATCGATCTCCCCTTCACAGCATAAGTCTGGTCCGGTTCGATCAAGTCAGTGATGACAACCTGCAAGCGATTCGCAAGAATCTTTGCCAAAATCTTTAACTCTGTGTTTAGCAGAGTCAAGGGCCTAAAATCATCAAAGTTTTCCCTCCCACCATGCCGTTGACCTTTCCTCAGCAATGTGATCACACCCTTGGTCACCTGTCCAGGGATGGAACCCTGGGCAAACCAATGGTTGAACATATCCTTCAGAATAGGGACCAACATGGGCGACAGCCTCAAGTAAAACTCGTAGGGTAAACCATCAAGCCCCGGGGATTTGTTATAGCCGACCTGCTTCAACGCAGTAATGACCTCATGTTCAGTAATAAGACCATCACAGCTAGCCGCCCGAGCCGCCGTGAGGCGGGGCGAGTCAGCCAAATAGCTGCCAAACTCATCAACCCTGAGTCCGGGTAGTTGGGTGAAGCGCACCGATAGATGCTCCCGAAACCCCTCGCAGATCTCCCGAGTCGATACTAAGGGCTGTCCTTCCAGGTTATGTACTTTACGAATGTACCCATCCGAACCGCGCCTTAAAGCAGCCTTACGCTCAACAGCGTCAACATTCACAGCCTCGTTAGAAACTTTGTTTAACCTAGCCCTAACTACTTGACCTTCATACCGCTCGCTAGCCAAGCGGTTGAGATCTTGTTTAGCTAGTGCTAACTCTAGGGGGTCCCCCCCCTCCACCGCCCGGGTCAGCTTATCCTCTAAACGCTTCTTTGCCTTAGCCTTATCTATCGCGAGGCGTTGGCTATACTGGACAGAGAAGCGCCTAATTTTGGCCTTGAGACTAACCCACCACTTACTCCCTGTAACCGCCCCCACTAAAGCCCGCTGAATTAGCTCAGTGACCTTCAACCGGTAGTCCTCCAGCTCCAACAAGGTGCTGTTGAACTTCCAGTATCCGGCCAGTTTAGGCCTAGCGCTTAAGCTCAAACGGGCCATAACAAGTTTATGGTCCGAGTGTCCTAGCAAGTGGAACGTGGGGCAAGATAGGAAGTCTACATCGCCTCTTCTAACTAACATCCGATCCAAGTAAGTGCTTGGATGGGAAGGCACTACAGGATGCCACGTCCACATCTCCCGCCCCGGATGATCCAGACGAAATCTGTCGACGAGATCGCACGAGGCCATCAGGTCAGACAGACTGCTGTCACACCACGCCGACCCGCTAGTCCCCCCGACCTTATCTATTTTGGGATCAAGGATTGCATTCCAATCCCCCATTAAAACTAACCGTTCCGGATCCACTAAGAAGCCCTCCCAACCGTCGAAAAAAGGTTGCCCTCTCTACAGCAGCATTGGGAGCATAAACAGCAACAATCCGAAAAACACTACAATTAACAGCAACATCAACAACAAGCGCCCGTCCGTCCTCGCCTGCGTGAACAACATTCACCGACGCTGACAGGGTGCGACTCACTAGCAAGGAGATTCCACGACTATAGGTATTGCCATATGCTGAGTAGACATCGTAATCGTTTACCAGCACCTGACAATCCCCGTCACAAACAAAGTGGGTCTCCTGGATAGCGGCAATATCTACCTTGAGGGACACCAAGTCTCTCACAACGCGCGAGGCCTTGCTTCGACACCTGATGCCCCTCACATTCAATGTAGCCAAGTTCAAAGACATGATCACTTACCTCAAGCACTGTCACAGACGGGTCTGAAATCCTGGGCAGTGAGGACATGGCAGGCCTGGCCAAGGCTGCCGGTAAGTAAATCCAATGAAGGTGATCCATCCTTGGCCACGCCCCCCACGTCCAGGGGGAAGGTTAGTTTGAGTGCCCTGTATAGCGATGGGTGTACATACATGGGGATTCTACCCTCACATTTAAAGAAAATGTTGGTCAGTGAAGGATGGTCCCTATCCACTAGCTGCTGGCCTGGGATCGCATTCTTCACTGCCTTAATCATTGCCCACATTCCTCCAGTCCTAGCGTCCTTGTCGACCCTAACGAAAGTGGTCAACAAGGGAGCGTCTTTGAATTTAGTGGGGTCTGTTACTAGGTCTCCACCGACTTTTTCAAAGTTTTTAAGTTTATTGTACCGGACCTTCTGTTGTCCTTTAAGGTCCGGAGCCGGTTGGAGAGCGTCTGTTTCACAAATCCTGCTTCCTGGCAGGAAGGGGAGCTTTTTGGTCCGTTCAGTGCGGACTTTGGGAGTGGGGGAGGGGACCTCTTTTGGTTGATGGGGAGGCTGAGCGCTTGGGGAGGGGGTAGCCTGCTCGTTTTCTTCTTTTTGGCTCCTGTCACGGGATGAGGGGCGGGAAGAGTTTCTGTGGGCCTTGATAGGAGAGGGGGAAGGTTGTTCGGGTTGCTGGGGTGTTGGGATCACAGGGGGCTCATCCTGTGTTGTTGTTGCGAGGGAGTCCTTCTCAGTCTCAGTGGGGGTAGGAGGGTTTGCGCGTGTCTTGCGGCTTTTCCTCCTCCTGGCCCTCCTGATCTCTGTTGCGCTCAGGGCCATAGAGACTGTTGTTGTCTCTTCCTCTGCCTCTGACGCGGCCTCCTCCTCAGATTCTGGTAGTTTCCTCTTGTTTGAGGAGGAGGGTGTCTGTGTGTCCATTTTCTCCGTCTCGCTCTTCGGTTGTTCTTGGTCTTGGGTGACTGTCTGCAAGGATGGCTGTTTGTTGATCTTGCCTTTCTTTACAACTGTCACCCAGCCTGTCGGTGCCTCTGGAGGATTTGCGGCCGGCGCGGGAGCAGCGGCTTGATTTGTTGTCACGCTTGTTCCCGCCGCTTTTGTGGGCTTCTTCCCTCCATTCCTCTTCGGACAGTCCTTCGCCATATGCCCTTGTTGTGTGCACAGCCAGCAATGGGGCCTCCTCCCTTCCACTATAAGGGAGAGTGTCCACTCTCCGAACTTGAGTGTGGCTGGGATGGCGTAGAATCCAGCCTTGTCCAGGACCATCTGTACTTTGTAGTCCCCGGTCATGATGTTTCTTAATCCGCGGACCGGGGTGACTTCCTCTACGTCTCCATACTGGCTTAGGATAGCCCCCAGTTGTTTGGCCTCCATATAGCAGGGGACGTTTAGAGCAGAAACATTTGCTCTCCTCTTGTTCATATAGATGGGTTGGAGCTTTATGTTCCTGCTCTGATGGCAGGTCCTGGACAGCCTGACTGCGTCTTCGGAGGTGGGGAGCAGAACATCCCACTGTGCGTAACTCCTTCTACAGATGTAGTTGGCGGGAATGTTCTGCTCTAGCAACACGTTCATCATGGTGTCCTTGTTGACGCCCGTCAGACCCCTTGTCTTGGTGTCTGAAGTTATCAGCGAGAGCACTCTTTTCTCCAGAACTTCCACTTGACCCGGGAGGGGTTGGATGTTGTTCCCCTGGGTATACTCCTTGTAAGTGGAGTCGAAGAGTGCTCTGTAGTCTTCGGGTGTCAACTTCCCTTGCTGCTCTTTGGGGCCCCATGCCGGTCCTCCATCCTGGTGGGTGTCAGCTGGACTCGGGTTGGGGGGCGTAGCTGGTGTTGTGGGGCTCTCTCCTGTTATGGGCATTTTTGGCTTCGGAACTGGGCCGTTACCAGGCAAAGTAGGCCATTGTGTCTTTGGCGTTGTTTCGTCCTGGCTTGGTTTGCTCTCCGGGCCGCTCCCCTTTCTTATTTTCTTTCTTTGCTGGGTGGCTGTCCCCTTGGGGGATGGAAGTGTCTCCCCTTCTGGTGCCGTGTTCCCAGCTGGAGCCTTGGTGGGTACTGTCAAGGGTGTCTCTCCTTCCAGCTTGCTTTTGTTACCACTGGCCGGAGAGTCACCCCTTTTCCGTATTTGGTCCTCTTGGGGAGTGTTGGGGGGCCCATCACTGTCTTCCCCGCCGAATAGTGAGCAGATGGAGGCTATTACATCTTCATCCAGCGCCTCGGTTTGGTCCGCGGTGCTGTTTTCCTCCTTGTCTGTTGGGGAGTCGCCCTTTGGGGGAGCGGGGGATGGGTTCCCCGGTCTTCCTCCCTTGGTTCTGCCGTCCTGGGGTGCAGCTGGTTGGCTGGGTTCTGCACTTTCCCCAGCTAGTGACTTAACGGCAGCTTTTTCCGCTGGGTTGCCCTCGTGGGGAGTGGTTGCCGGTGCTTTTCGGGGGGTCGCCGCGGGCTGCGGCCCTACCCTCCCGCTTTCTTCCAAGGTCGCCGCGCGCCGGGGCCCTACCTTGTTTCCTGGCGCCGTCTCGCCGGGAGATGCATCAGCTCCCTCACATAGGGAGTCGTTCGCAGTTGAGATGCTGCGCATTTGGGGTGACGTACCCCTCCTGCCTGGCATCGTGGCGGTTGCACTGGCCGCTGGCGCGGACCAAAGTGTAGTGGGGGAAAAGAAAACCCAGGGGAGTGGAGGGGGAGGAGCGGACTTTGAAGAAATTAGAGTTTTTGACTTCCCCTCACGGGGATGTCGGGTTAGCAGCTCAGATCCCCCCGCGAGGGGGGAGAGCAGAGAAGAAAGACGCAGTGGGTGCTAGCGGGTCAGAGTGCCGCGTCGCAATTAAGAGAGAGAGGGGATAGGCATCCCTGCCCACAGAGGGGAGCAGAAACGAAGCACCCGCCCTACCCCACGTCACCCTACCCACTAACTACCCCAACGGAAGCGAGAAAGAGAACCCTGTCTGCTCGATCCACTGGGAGAGCAGCGAAGATAGACAAAGTTTGGGCCTGGCAGGTCAGAGTGCTGCTCAGGCAATTAAGTGTTGAGAAATTAGACCATCCCAGTCTCGAGAAGTGAGACCGAAACGAAGAAAAAACAACATGCAAAAACAACAAATGAAAAAAGGTCTCAACTACCAGCGATAGTGGTGTTGGTCCCGAGATTCCAGTCTCCCAAAAGAGGGGATCGGTTTCCGGGTCCAAGCTCCCACAAATGTGGAGTCGGTCCTCTAGGTCCTGACTCCCCAAAGGAGGGGGTCGGTCCTAACTAACAAAGGTTAGTACGAAAAAACACCTTAACCTAGCCCGAAAGCCCGGTGGTGGGTCAAGTTTAGTAACTGAGAGAACAGATACTACACTTTGATCTTGTTTATATATTTTATTGAGAAAGAAAAAATTGAACATAAAAAACGTACAAAAAATTCAATTCAACAAAATTAGGCACAAGGCCCTACAAGAAATTGGGAGGGGGAGGGTACAGGGTCTTTTTGACTACGTAACAGATGAGACTTTGAAGTCTTACTCTTGACTGGCAACATTTACCAAAATACCTCAATCACTCTGTGGATCCTAATCTAACTAATAACCCCAGCGTTCAATGTAAAATTTAACTATGTACAATTTGTATATTCATTTCTGTATGTTGTGTGTGCATTTTTTTTTTTTTTTTTTTTTTTTTTTTTTTTTTTTTTGTGTGTGTGTGTGTGTATGTGTGAGAAAATAAAGTTCGATTTCATTAGAAAGAGTTCTTGAATTAATTGGCATAAAATGTTCGTGGAGTGGGAAAAACTAATGAAAATGTTCATTTCAAAAATAAGGAAAATCTACTAATGTGTTGTTAGTAAGACCCCCCCTGTACTATTCTATGTGGCTAGATCCCCCACTGTTTTCCGGGGAACCGAAAACAAGCAGAGCATCCCTAATGGGGTTTGGGGAAGTCGCCTTAATGGAGGTGGGAGAAAATAAAGCAACGGATGGAGGGGGTAGGAAGGTGACCTCTGAGTAGGGGGATGATCGGGGGCATCAGAAAATAAAGATGAGGAGCAGGGGGGGTTGGGCAGACTCAGAGGTTCTCTAATACCAAAAAATAAAATCAGGAACAGGATCTCATTTGTACCACCAGTCAAGAGTTACTTTACTGAACTTATAATGCTAACCTAGGCGGGATGGGTTCCGTAGGACCCAGCACCGCCCATGCCATGCCTAAGGAGGGAACACGTATTGAAACTTGGCTCCTCGACGGATGCACAAACTAGTGCTGTGCACCCACCTCTTGTCAAATTCCACTCTAGGCAACCTCTTCCAATCGCATCTGATCTTTACTTTAAGCAAATGTTTAAAGTAAACGATCAGATCCCGATCAGGAACAGATGTCCCTTCGTGGACCAACTTGAGGCGCGCGATCCAAATGGTCATGCGCGCTACTGCTAGGATCGCCAGGAAAACCAAACTTTCCTCCCTGGGGAACGGCGGCTCCATGTTGTACACAAAAGTTCCTACGTCGAGATCGAGCAGACACTCGGCATCGATGCGAGCTGTTACCCCCTCGACGTACCTTAATAGGGGCTGTATCCGGCTGCAACTAAAAAACGCGTGCTCGATTGTTTCGGGCTCGCGTTCGTCACAGCACGGACAGAAGCGGCTGGTATGTTCTTTATACCGGAAAAGTACGTCGAAGAGGGGCAGCGCATTTCGGACCAGTCGCCAAGTCAGGGAGAATTCCGAGTTATTCAGAATCTCCCGTCCCGGCGCCCAACGCCATTGAGAACGGACAACCTCCATCGACCATCCCATCCGCCTACAAAGTGGATCCTTCGCGGTCCCCTCCACTAAATCCCGATACAGTTTCTTCCTTGGCTGATCGAGGACATTGGTCCCCGGCAAAGCTCTAAGAGCGGTTCGGCATTCGGAGAAGAACTTGGACTCCCCCTTCGGTCTACGACGACCTTCTACCGAAGGGTTGGGTTTGAGGTTGGGAAACGAGTTCTCAACCACAGGGACCCAAGGAGCGTCTCCTTCAAGTGAACGACCCAGGAAAGCCAATCTCTCGGCGTTTCTATGACACAAGAGACTGGGCTGACCCAGGCCTCCCTCGCTCGGATTTTGAACACAGACCTCTCTGCAGACATAATGCTTACCCTCGTTCCACAAAAGTGAATCGAGGCGCCCTTGTAAGCGGGTTAGTCGTTCTGCAGGGAGAGGAAGTACAGACAAACGGTAAAGGATGAGCGGAAAGACGTATGTAGCACACGCCTCCGCCCGACCCTTCAAGGACAATTTCCTTCCAATCCAAGTCTTTACTGACGATTTGACCTTAGACTGTACTTCCGACCAATTCTTTTCCAGCTGAAGTCCCGGTCCAAACCAGACACCGAGAATGCGGACCGGTCCATCGGTCCAGCTGAAAATACCTGGAAGCGAGTTTACCCCGGTCCAGGCCCCCAACCGCAGGCCAACAGACTTGCTACGGTTGAAGATGGCCCCTGTTACTTCTTCGTATCGAGCGAGCGCCTCGACCACCGCTTGAACGTCCGTGAGGCAA
Organism: Euprymna scolopes; assembly: GCF_053919585.1. Lineage (NCBI taxonomy): Eukaryota > Metazoa > Mollusca > Cephalopoda > Sepiida > Sepiolidae > Euprymna > Euprymna scolopes. The sequence continues at coordinate 161,436,517 of NC_136486.1, forward strand.
GACACGAACACGGTGACGTCATCGGCGAACGCGGAAACCCTGGCTCGTGTGCCTCCAGGGAGAGCTATTCCGCGCAGGACTGGTGTAGCCGCCTCGTCCCTTAACTTGCGAAGGAGGGGTTCCAACGCCAGGACATACAACAGAGGCGACAGCGGACAACCCTGTCGCACCGACCGAGAGACAGCGAATGACTCCGACAGCTTACCGTTGATCTGCACCGCTACCGTCGGCCTGTCATACAGAACAAAGATCCACTTGCGGAAGCCCGGATTAAATCCGGCGGCCTCTAGCACAGATCCTAGGAACCGATGGTCGACCCTATCGAATGCCTTGGACTGATCCAAACTGATCAGCGCGGCTTCGGCGTCGTCTTCTGTCCCCTCTATGATCGAGCGTATCAAGTGCAAATTGTCTTGAATCGATCTCCCCTTCACAGCATAAGTCTGGTCCGGTTCGATCAAGTCAGTGATGACAACCTGCAAGCGATTCGCAAGAATCTTTGCCAAAATCTTTAACTCTGTGTTTAGCAGAGTCAAGGGCCTAAAATCATCAAAGTTTTCCCTCCCACCATGCCGTTGACCTTTCCTCAGCAATGTGATCACACCCTTGGTCACCTGTCCAGGGATGGAACCCTGGGCAAACCAATGGTTGAACATATCCTTCAGAATAGGGACCAACATGGGCGACAGCCTCAAGTAAAACTCGTAGGGTAAACCATCAAGCCCCGGGGATTTGTTATAGCCGACCTGCTTCAACGCAGTAATGACCTCATGTTCAGTAATAAGACCATCACAGCTAGCCGCCCGAGCCGCCGTGAGGCGGGGCGAGTCAGCCAAATAGCTGCCAAACTCATCAACCCTGAGTCCGGGTAGTTGGGTGAAGCGCACCGATAGATGCTCCCGAAACCCCTCGCAGATCTCCCGAGTCGATACTAAGGGCTGTCCTTCCAGGTTATGTACTTTACGAATGTACCCATCCGAACCGCGCCTTAAAGCAGCCTTACGCTCAACAGCGTCAACATTCACGGCCTCGTTAGAAACTTTCTTTAACCTAGCCCTAACTACTTGACCTTCATACCGCTCGCTAGCCAAGCGGTTGAGATCTTGTTTAGCTAGGGCTAACTCTAGGGGGTCCCCCCCCTCCACCGCCCGGGTCAGCTTATCCTCTAAACGCTTCTTTGCCTTAGCCTTATCTATCGCGAGGCGTTGGCTATACTGGACAGAGAAGCGCCTAATTTTGGCCTTGAGACTAACCCACCACTTACTCCCTGTAACCGCCCCCACTAAAGCCCGCTGAATTAGCTCAGTGACCTTCAACCGGTAGTCCTCCAGCTCCAACAAGGTGCTGTTGAACTTCCAGTATCCGGCCAGTTTAGGCCTAGCGCTTAAGCTCAAACGGGCCATAACAAGTTTATGGTCCGAGTGTCCTAGCAAGTGGAACGTGGGGCAAGATAGGAAGTCTACATCGCCTCTTCTAACTAACATCCGATCCAAGTAAGTGCTTGGATGGGAAGGCACTACAGGATGCCACGTCCACATCTCCCGCCCCGGATGATCCAGACGAAATCTGTCGACGAGATCGCACGAGGCCATCAGGTCAGACAGACTGCTGTCACACCACGCCGACCCGCTAGTCCCCCCGACCTTATCTATTTTGGGATCAAGGATTGCATTCCAATCCCCCATTAAAACTAACCGTTCCGGATCCACTAAGAAGCCCTCCAACCGTCGAAAAAAGGTTGCCCTCTCTACAGCAGCATTGGGAGCATAAACAGCAACAATCCGAAAAACACTACAATTAACAGCAACATCAACAACAAGCGCCCGCCCGTCCTCGCCTGCGTGAACAACATTCACCGACGCTGACAGGGTGCGACTCACTAGCAAGGAGATTCCACGACTATAGGTATTGCCATATGCTGAGTAGACATCGTAATCGTTTACCAGCACCTGACAATCCGCGTCACAAACAAAGTGGGTCTCCTGGATAGCGGCAATATCTACCTTGAGGGACACCAAGTCTCTCACAACGCGCGAGGCCTTGCTTCGACACCTGATGCCCCTCACATTCAATGTAGCCAAGTTCAAAGACATGATCACTTACCTCAAGCACTGTCACAGACGGGTCTGAAATCCTGGGCAGTGAGGACATGGCAGGCCTGGCCAAGGCTGCCGGTAAGTAAATCCGATGAAGGTGATCCATCCTTGGCCACGCCCCCCACGTCCAGGGGGAAGGTTAGTTTGAGTGCCCTGTATAGCGATGGGTGTACATACATGGGGATTCTACCCTCACATTTAAAGAAAATGTTGGTCAGTGAAGGATGGTCCCTATCCACCAGCTGCTGGCCTGGGATCGCATTCTTCGCTGCCTTAATCATTGCCCACATTCCTCCAGTCCTACCGTCCTTGTTGACCCTAACGAAAGTGGTCAACAAGGGAGCGTCCTTGAATTTAGTGGGGTCTGTTACTAGGTCTCCACCGACTTTTTCAAAGTTTTTGAGTTTATTGTACCGGACCTTCTGTTGTCCTTTAAGGTCCGGAGCCGGTTGGAGAGGGTCTGTTTCACAAATCCTGCTTCCTGGCAGGAAGGGGAGCTTTTTGGTCCGTTCAGTGCGGACTTTGGGAGTGGGGGAGGGGACCTCTTTTGGTTGATGGGGAGGCTGAGCGCTTGGGGAGGGGGTAGCTTGCTCGTTTTCTTCTTTTTGGCTCCTGTCACGGGATGAGGGGCGGGAAGAGTTTCTTGGGGCCTTTATAGGAGAGGGGGAAGGTTGTTCGGGTTGCTGGGGTGTTGGGATCACAGGGGGCTCATCCTGTGTTGTTGTTGCGAGGGAGTCCTTCTCAGTCTCAGTGGGGGTAGGAGGGTTTGCGAGTGTCTTGCGGCTTTTCCTCCTCCTGGCCCTCCTGATCTCTGTTGCGCTCAGGGCCATAGAGACTGTTGTTGTCTCTTCCTCTGCCTCTGACGCAGCCTCCTCCTCAGATTCTGGTAGTTTCCTCTTGTTTGAGGAGGAGGGTGTCTGTGTGTTCATTTTCTCTGTCTCGCTCTTCGGTTGTTCTTGGTCTTGGGTGACTGTCTGCAAGGATGGCTGTTTGTTGATCTTGCCTTTCTTTACGACCGTCACCCAGCCTGTCGGTGCCTCTGGAGGATTTGCGGCCGGCGCGGGAGCAGCGGCTTGATTTGTTGTCACGCTTGTTCCCGCCGCTTTTGTGGGCTTCTTCCCTCCATTCCTCTTTGGACAGTCCTTCGCCATATGCCCTTGTTGTGTACACAGCCAGCAATGAGGCCTCCTCCCTTCCACTATAAGGGAGAGTGTCCACTCTCCGAACTTGAGTGTGGCTGGGATGGCGTAGAATCCAGCCTTGTCCAGGACCATCTGTACTTTGTAGTCCCCGGTCATGATGTTTCTTAATCCGCGGACCGGGGTGACTTCCTCTACGTCTCCATACTGGCTTAGGATAGCCCCCAGTTGTTTGGCCTCCATATAGCAGGGGACGTTTAGAGCAGAAACATTTGCTCTCCTCTTGTTCATATAGATGGGTTGGAGCTTTATGTTCCTGCTCTGATGGCAGGTCCTGGACAGCCTGACTGCGTCTTCGGAGGTGGGGAGCAGAACATCCCACTGTGCGTAACTCCTTCTACAGATGTAGTTGGCGGGAATGTTCTGCTCCAGCAACACGTTCATCATGGTGTCCTTGTTGACGCCCGTCAGACCCCTTGTCTTGGTGTCTGAAGTTATCAGCGAGAGCACTCTTTTCTCCAGAACTTCCACTTGACCCGGGAGGGGTTGGATGTTGTTCCCCTGGGTATACTCCTTGTAAGTTGAGTCGAAGAGTGCTCTGTAGTCTTCGGGCGTCAACTTCCCTTGCTGCTCTTTGGGGCCCCATGCCGGTCCTCCATCCTGGTGGGTGTCAGCTGGACTCGGGTTGGGGGGCGTAGCTGGTGTTGTGGGGCTCTCTCCTGTTATGGGCATTTTTGGCTTTGGAACTGGGCCGTTACCAGGCAAAGTAGGCCATTGTGTCCTTGGCGTTGTTTCGTCCTGGCTTGGTTTGCTCTCCGGGCCGCTCCCCTTTCTTATTTTCTTTCTTTGCTGGGTGGCTGTCCCCTTGGGGGATGGAGGTGTCTCCCCTTCTGGTGCCGTGTTCCCAGCTGGAGCCTTGGTGGGTACTGTCAAGGGTGTCTCTCCTTCCAGCTTGCTTTTGTTACCACTGGCCGGAGAGTCACCCCTTTTCCGTATTTGGTCCTTTTGGGGAGTGTTGGGGGGCCAATCACTGTCTTCCCCGCCGAATAGTGAGCAGATGGAGGCTATTACATCTTCATCCAGCGCCTCGGTTTGGTCCGCGGTGCTGTTTTCCTCCTTTTCTGTTGGGGAGTCGCCCTTTGGGGGAGCGGGGGATGGGTTCCCCGGTCTTCCTCCCTTGGTTCTGCCGTCCTGGGGTGCAGCTGGTTGGCTGGGTTCTGCACTTTCCCCAGCTAGTGACTTAACGGCAGCTTTTTCCGCTGGGTTGCCCTCGTGGGGAGCGGTTGCAGGTGCTTTTCGGGGGGTCGCCGCGGGCTGCGGCCCTACCCTCCCGCTTTCTTCCAAGGTCGCCGCGCGCCGGGGCCCTACCTTGTTTCCTGGCGCCGTCTCGCCGGGAGATGCATCAGCTCCCTCACATAGGGAGTCGTTAGCAGTTGAGATGCTGCGCATTTGGGGTGACGTACCCCTCCTGCCTGGCATTGTGGCGGTTGCACTGGCCGCTGGCGCGGACCAAAGTGTAGTGGGGGAAAAGAAAACCCAGGGGAATGGAGGGGGAGGAGGGGGAGGAGCGGACTTTGAAGAAATTAGAGTTTTTGACTTCCCCTCACGGGGATGTCGGGTTAGCAGCTCAGATCCCCCCGTGAGGGGGGAGAGCAGAGAAGAAAGACGCAGTGGGTGCTAGCGGGTCAGAGTGCCGCGTCGCAATTAAGAGAGAGAGGGGATAGGCATCCCTGCCCACAGAGGGGAGCAGAAACGAAGCACCCGCCCTACCTCACGTCACCCTACCCACTAACTTACCCCAACGGAAGCGAGAAAGAGAACCCTGTCTGCTCGATCCACTGGGAGAGCAGCGAAGATAGACAAAGTTTGGGCCTGGCAGGTCAGAGTGCTGCTCAGGCAATTAAGTGTTGAGAAATTAGACCATCCCAGTCTCGAGAAGTGAGACCGAAACGAAGAAAAAACAACATGCAAAAACAACAAATGAAAAAAGGTCTCAACTACCAGCGATAGTGGTGTTGGTCCCGAGATTCCAGTCTCCCAAAAGAGGGGATCGGTTTCCGGGTCCAAGCTCCCACAAATGTGGAGTCGGTCCTCTAGGTCCTGACTCCCCAAAGGAGGGGGTCGGTCCTAACTAACAAAGGTTAGTACGAAAAAACACCTTAACCTAGCCCGAAAGCCCGGTGGTGGGTCAAGTTTAGTAACTGAGAGAACAGATACTACACTTTGATCTTGGCCCGAAGGCCAAGGAAGGCCATCGTCGTTAGTTGTAAGAATTTGTGTTAGTCGTGAAAAGAAGTTATATTTATGGACGTAGATGAAAGATTAGATAAACTTGTTGAAAGAGAGTTCTTGGGTGTGTGTTGAAGTAAGTAGTATAAGCGTGCATCCATATATGGACGGGGACAAAAGATTAGAGAGTTTAGTGGGAGAAGGAGACTTCTGAAGTTATTGTTTAGCGATAGCCACGATGGATTCTTTGTTTTCTCGTCTTATTCGACCCTCGGGCCCAAGGGCCCTGGTTTGTTCTGTTGTATCTCATGGAGAGAAGTTGGGGATAGGTTCGAGCACTGTGTAGTCCTAGAATCGGAATGGAATGGAAGAGAGAGAGAGAGAGAGAGAGAGAGAGAGAGAGAGAGAGAGATGCCGTGGTTTAACCTTTATGCACTTCGTCACATACTCAGCTCGCCAGAGAGATGGTGTCTGATTGGGCAAGCCAGAATATAAGTTGACTGCTACAACCAATCAGCATTGAGTTTACAAACCAAAGATATTCAAAATCTTAAGCTGCGATTATTCGCTTTTCCTGCTACAGATGTGACAAAACTCTTAAATAAAAATGCTTTAAATAACAGTGGAAAAGCAGATAAGTAGGAAAATAATTTTTATTGTGTGTGATAACTGTTATTTGTTGACTTATTTTTTTGTGGATTTCTTGTAAAATTTACAACAGTAAAATAAACAAACACTCAACAGAAAGCTGTTACTATAAACAAGATATTTTACTTTTCTACTTACCTACCTATTTCGTGTGTGTTTTAAAGTATTATTAAGATTCTTTGGACTACTGTTCTCATCTTGAGTGTCATTTTCGCAACGTCTCGGTCGATGTAACCTTCGACTTTCTTCAGGTGTATCTTATCGAACTCGGAAAATTTAGACAGAATTTCAAACAGAACTCTTTATTTACTTTACGGGGGTAGTATGCTAACCCTAACCCTAACTCTAACCATTGCACAAAGGGTCCTTGCAGAACAGTAGTCCGAAGAATCAAAATAATACGAATAATAAATCCACATCTCCAAAATTTAGAAACGTTGTGTGTTTACTGTTTGTATCAAAGTATTTTAAAGCAGTTTTATTTACGTTTTATCGATGCTTTCTTAGTAAACAGTTTACTCGAAGTGAAATCTTGGCGTCGTAGAAAACTGTAAAGTCCAAACTAAAACAATATTACAACAAATAACGATCACAAATTGAAGAACAAATATATTTTTCAACAGATCTGTATATTTGTATTAGATGTCTTTTTGTTAAATTTTCGATTTTCGGGTTGTTCTTAAATGGTTCGTTAATTGCTGATCGCCTGAGCCACACCTATTGGGGAATGCTGATTAGTCTGTTCATGACTATTATTGCAGAGTGCACCTTAAGTTACATATTCCTGCAGTGGGAATCCGTTTTATATATGATTACGACATGTTTTCTGTCGAGTCATTTAGTAGCAGCAGCAACTCTTATAATTCTTCCTGCAATGTACTAGTGTCAGAGTTACTCGACTAATAAGGCTTTGGTGAAAATGCAGGAGGCGTTAGCATCAGGATACTTGATTCTCTGGTCACCTCGTCTCTGCATGTGGTACGCAAAGACGTGTCATGTTTAATGTTTGTTTTTGTTTTTAATTACATTTTCACCCCAAACAAGGCACATTGCCACCTTGATGTAGGGGGCTACTATTCGGACACAGGCTACACGGGTACTAGGTGGGGAGTTGGGAAGCAAGATGTCGGTTCACATTACATTTGAACTTCTGCATGTCAGTACAGTTGGGGAAGCAGGAACCCGGAAGGGAATTCCAAAGTCTAGCGGTTCTGGAGAAGAAACTTCTGGAGTAGAAGGCTCTCTTACATTTAGGGATCTCTACTGTGAAGGGGTGGAATTTTACTGCTTGTCGCATTTGTCGGGGGTATTTACGCAGAGGGGGTACAAGTGCTTGCAGTTCGCCAGAATGTTCACTGCTAAAATACTTGTAGAACAGGCAGAGGGATGCTACATTTTGTCGATGGGACAGAGGCTGAAGCTTGGATGACAGTTCAGGACCTATTAGGTTTGCGACTCTCTTTTGAACCTTGTCTAGGAGTGAGAGACTAGTAGCAGATGCACCAGCCCAAATATGACAACAATACTCCATACATGGGCGAATGGTGGCCTTATAGAGGTACAAGATACTTTCAGGCGTTAGTAGCTTTCTAGCATGGTAGAGAGAACCTACCTTTTTTGCAGCGGTCCTGGCAATGCTCTCAATGTAATTGTTTCAACTCATGTTTCTTGTGAACGTTAGGCAGAGGAGTTTAAAAGATGTGCTTTCAGATAAAGAGTCTTTCGCCATTGGTATTGGTGGTAGAGAAGGTTACTTGTAGTTATTAAAGGAAACCAGTTTAGCCTTGGCAGCATTGAATCTAACCATCCATTTTTGTCCCCCATTCCACTACAGATTGGAGGTCATCCTCTAGTGTTTCTGCCATTTCTTTAGATATGTGTTCATTTGTCTTCCTGTCATGTCTGTTATAGAGCGTGGTGTCATCAGCATATATATTTATCTCACAGACAATTTTGTCAGGGAGGTCATTTATGGATATTAGGAATAATAGAGGTCCAAGGATAGACCCCTGAGGCACTCCTGCATTTATATCATATTGTTTAGATGTACGGCCATCGAGGATAACCTGCTCTTATCTAAGAAGGATTTAATTATGTTAAGTATTCTTCCAGTGATACCGTATGATCTGATTTTCCTGAGAAGACCTTCATGCCATACCCTGTCAAAAGGCTTTACACTTTAATTGTGTCGTTACATTTAAACCACTTAGATCCACACATTGTCTGGTACCATCACAGGACAAATAACTAAGAAAGGACATAAAAATTTGACTCAGCATTTTTTAGGTGAACACAAAAAGCATTTATTCCAGTAATTTCTTACAATCTACTTCACTGTGTTTCAAAATATCATTCACGCATCAAACGCCTGTCAAAATGCTCTTTCTTTTATCGCTGCTTGCCTTTCTGCTTTTTCAACCACGTAGTGCATTATCTCTTTCATTGCACAAGAGTCAAAACATATCCGACTGCTTCCTTTGCTCGACCACGTGCTGTCCTTTTTTCTCCTTTTGTCCCTCCTCCTTCCCATGACGTCAATGCGTGCACACTCTCTTAATTTGCATATGTGCTAAGATGATTGCTACTGCCCATATTTTCACTAGTCAGCTATTCTATGGCTGCTGCTGGCTTTGCCATACTGTGTTAGTTGTGCAGTGTTAGTTATTGAATAAATGATGTGGAAGACACAGCAACAATTAAATAACTATATAATAATAAAATACATAAACAAATGGATTTGAAAAATATCTTTGCTCGTTGCAGGACTAGTTGTGAACGCCCATCCACTTCGCGTGTCTGTCACCGACTCTCTCGTAAACCGCTTCTCGTTCCCTGGAAGTGACGTCATGGACGTATGTCATGGAATAGTTCATTATTCCTGGTAATAGGAGTGTGTTCCCAACAGTTACACAGACACAGACCAGAGAATGAATGTAGCAAAATGGTTTCATTTCTTTTCAACCATTCTTCTTGTGTTCTGGTGCAAAACTTACCTGATTTTTTTTTTTTAGAAATCCCTTCAGACAAGGTATGAAGCTATATGAGCTCAAAAACTAGCCAATAATAAGTGACAGATGGACAAGATCTGACCAGGAAAACAACAAATCTTCGCACTTTGTCAGAAACATTGCTCATGGAAGGTGTGAACTCAAGGACAAAAGAATAAACATGAGAATTATAAGGCTTCTGAAATTAATCTTACATATTAGAGACCTCATGTTGCTGGTGATTAATTTAGCAAGTGCGGATTTTGACAAAGTTCACAATGAGTGCATGATAAGACAAATCTGCCCAGTAGAATCATTCCCAGAATTAAGGCAAGGATGGCTGACATATAAGGGCAAAACTAAACGATGTAGACAAAACAGAATAAGATAATGAATGACGTCATATTTTTAAGATGAAAGAAGAAAGGTTTTCAAATCAGTGTTGAACACGTGCGAAAGAAGCATCACCAATAATGTAGAATTCTTTGATGATCAGAGTGTGGAATGTTACTTTGATCTGTTTGTGTGTCACTAATTTCAGTTAAGTTTGGAAGTTAACTAAAAAATAATATAATTAGTTAAGAGCATTAGTCTCTCTCTCTCTCTCTCTCTCTCTCTCTCTCTCTCTCTCTCTTTCTCCTGTGTTAATTTTCTTCAAAGAAAAGCTTTTAAGAAAACTCTAAGCGAACGTCTCATTGTGCCATTTTCTCCATGAAGTGGAAGGAGTGTAAAAACACACATATCAATACCCTCTATATAAAGAACAGCTGACATGCAAAAGTTTAAGTGTAATGTAAACAGATATCTCGCTGCTCAACTCCCTGCATGATTAGTTCCAAACAGTAGCGCTTTATGTCAAAGTGGCATAGCCTGTGGTAAAAAAGCAGTAAAAAAAGCCACAATTTGCCCATGGATGGAGTATTAAAGCAACTGGCCCTGACGGCATCCCAATTATAGTGTTAAAAAAGCTTCAACCAGAACTTGCTCCCATACTTACAAAACTGTTTAAACGTTGCCTTAAGGAGAAGTGCTTTCCAACACCATGGAAAACCTTATCAGTGTGCCCTGTATTTAAGAACTCAGGTGATAAGTCATCGCTCTCTCATTACAGACCAATAAGTCTCCTGTGTGTCATGAGTAAGTTGCTGGAATCTATATTAGATAGAGAAATAGTCAACCACCTCAGGAGAAATAACATTCTTAGTGACACGCAATATGGTTTCCGTTTTGCAAGATCTACCGCAGATGTGCTAACGGTTATATCTCATAGGATTAGTGAATCTTTTGACAAAGGCTTCCTTTCCAGGGCAATTGCTCTTGACATATCAAAGGCCTTCGACAAAGTATGGCATAAAGGCCTAATTCACAAGATCTCCAGCTACGGTATAACTGGAAATATTCTCTCTATCACTAAATCATTTCTCTCTGATAGGCTTATAAGAGTAGTGGTTGATGGACAAAAATCAGAGGCCTGCAGTATTAATGCTGGAGTCCCTCAAGGGTCCATCCTGGGCCCAACTCTCTTCCTGATCTACATCAATGATCTCCCTAAACACATACTTAAATCATTCGTTGACATCTATGCTGATGACACGACCATCTACAGCAACACATCAAAGGCTGTAAATGACAAAGCTCTCTGATTCTCTCTCCTCCGATCTCAAACGAGTGGTTCAGTGGGGGAAGACGTGGCTGGTTACCTTTAATGCATCTAAAACCAAACTCCTATCTTTATATCATCAACGCTCGGATCCCCATCTGGCATCAATTGAAATGGATGGCTCTCGTCTAGGAGAAGCCCCATGTTTGGACAAGCTTCTGGGCTTGACCTTCACTCCTGATCTGAAATCGAGCACGTACATCAAGTCTGTTGCCAAGGTCGCTGGAAAGATAGTGGGATCCTTCTACCGCTCCAGAAAATATCTCACTACTGATGCAATTCTCTATCTATATAAAAGCCAAGTACGTCCAAGGATGGAATACTGCTGCCATATCTGAGCAGGAGCTGCTAAAAACAGCCTATCCTGCCTTGACAGAGCACAAAATAGACTTTGTGGCTTAGTGGGGATGCTCTTTTCTCTTCCCTACAACCTCTCTCCCACAGAAGAGACGTTGCGAGCCTATCTTTGTTTTATCGTTATTTCCGTGGCAGGTGCTCGTCTGAACTCCAATCTCTGGTCTCCCCTCGGCAATCTTTTACAAAAAACACCCGTCTAGCTAAATCCACTGTCAAAATCCTTCCCCACTCTTTATCTATGCCTAAATCAAAACGTAGATTCCATGAACAAAGCTTCTTTCTTAGAACTGCGCGCCTGTGGAACTCTGTTCCGTCTGCCTGCTTCCCTCCTGACTACAACTTGGATGTCTTCAAGTCCAACGTAAACAAATTCCTGATGAACCGCCCCCTTAAGTAGACACTTTAAATATCCACACTGACGTACTGTACTTACAATAACCCTTATCCCTGAGTGGCTTCCGGGCCTTGATAAGTGGTGACCACCTTGTAAAAAAAAAAATAGTCTCTCCCTCTAAGACAGAGTTCAAAAAAGAGTCTCAAATCTAATAGGTCCCGGATATCGGCCAAACTTCAACCCCCTATCCCATCATTGCAATGTTACATCCAATCTGTTTTACATGTAATTATTAGAATGTGTTCTGATGAACTCATAGCACTTGTGCCCCCGCCTCAACATGCATACACGACATGCAGCAACATTCAACTCCTTCTTTTTTGAGGTTCCAAGATGCCGGAAAGCTTTCTCTTCTAAGTTTCTTTCCACAGATTGTTAGACTTTGGAATTTTCTCCGTTTTCTGCTTTCCTGATTGTATTAACGTGTAGAAATTTAAATGTAATGTCAACAAATATCTTACTGCTCAACTTTCCACAATCCCCGGTTAGACACGATCTCAAATAGTATCCCTTAACGTCCAAGGGACAATATGCCTGGTTAGAGCGTAAAAAGAGTTAAAATAAATAATGATCCCTTTCTCTCTGATCTCACAAAAGACCATTATTTTAAAAGCTATTTTTTGTTTTAGAATTTTCATCTTTTATTTTTATTTTCTTTTGTTTTTCTTTGTATTTTTCCCCTCTTTTATTGTCAGAATGAACGTTGGCACTTCCACCATTTCATTCACTCATCTTCTTCCTCCTGATTCTTCTAATTCACGAAAAAACAAAAATAAGAAGAGCAAATTCTTTTTCATCTGGTGCTAAAGTTATCGAAAATTACATTAACCGACGGATATAAAATTATGTCAAGCAAAAAGAAAATAAAGAAAAATAAAATTCCCTGAAAAATGTTTCCAACTCCAAAGAAAGAATAAAATAATGATCGAGAAGAAACATAATCATAAATCTAAATCGTTAAAAAGAAAATACTGGGTCCATTGTTTGGCAGCAATCTCAAGTAGGGGTTTGTTTGCATAGTTATTGGAAATAAAGAAAGATTAATTCGATGTTTATAAACGAGCCTTGTTAATGCTAGAGCTCCTCATTTTAGTTTGCATAGCTAATTATTGTTAATTAGAGTAGTTTCAACTCGTTATTTTTTTTTATTGAGATTTATTCAAAAATGTTCCTTTCTATATTTGTTTACATTTTTTTTTTTGACAGAGTTAATTCCCTTAGTTAATACTTACAAAAAGGCTAACAGGAAAAAAAAATGTTTATCATTTCTTCTCTTTAAATACCCCATTTCATTCAGGCTTTTATCTCTGATGTTTTTTTTTTTTTTGTATCACAAGTTATTGTGCTTTAAAAAACATATTTTGGTCAGTGACAGCGGTAGGTTAGAGTAAACGGATAGTTTGTTTTAAACAGTACTTCATAGGGTTGTAGAGATATGGTCTGTTAAAATTCATTATCAGACAAACCATTAAAAAGATCTAGTGTTTTTATTGCAATTTACGCAAAATTATTTTCCTTATTAAATATCATACTCATTTTAGACAGAGTTAGCTCAATAAGTAAATACGTAAAAAATTGCTTACAGAAAAAAATATTTCAATAGATTAGACTGTGAGAGATTCACTGATAATCCTGTTTAATATATTGGATTTTCATGCATTTCCTTGCTATTTTTAAAAATATTTTTAGACGGAGTTAGTTATCTAAGTTAATAATAGCACGTATGTGTGCGTTTGTTGATCTCTGGCGATCATGCGTGGATTGAAATTAACATTTTTTTTATTTAATGTTGTTATAGAAAATTTCATGGATTGTACAGTTCGTTTATGATTTTGCAAAGTTTTGCTTACCTCTGTAAAGCTAGATCAGTACGCAGTAGTTCGTTCCATTATCGAGTCGGTTTGAATGTGTAAACCAAACCTGGAAGCATAGCACTCGTCAGTTACTGTCTTGTGCCACGGGGAAAAAAGAAAAAGAGAAAATAAGAGTGAGAGAGAGAGAGACGGAAGAGGAAAAGGGAAAAGATATTTGAATGGAAGTTAGTGTCGACGTCGGTTTGACAAAGGTGAGATCAAAAGGGTGATAATTGCTTATTCTTACTGTGCTGACAAAAGAAGACCTCTCTCCTATGCCTTCCGGAAGCGAATTACTTCCCTTACCGGAAGCGAATTATTTCCCTTTAGTTTTTATCCTATGTATGAAATGTAAAACACGTGGACTCACTTCTCCGCGTTGTTCTTAGTGAAATAAATTGTGATAAATAGGACAGGAGAACTTTAAGCTTACTCAGTTCTCCTGTCCTATTTATCACACTTACTTTTTTACAAATTGTATGTTCATCGTGCACTAAGCTATTTGACAGACTACTTTTTTACTAATGTATCTCTATAGCTACCAGAGTTTTTTGTTGTTTTTTTTTTTAAACCAATTTTCACCCTAAACAAGGCACAGTGCCACTTTGAAGTAGGGGGCAACTATCGGGGACATAAGTCGCAGGGGCATAATGAAGGGAGATGAGTAGCAAGATGTTTGTTCACATTACACTTGAACTTCTGCATGACAGTACAGTTGGGAAAGCAGAATCCCGGAAGGGAGTTCCAAAATCTAGCAGTTCTGAGGAAGAAACTATTGGAGTAAAAGGTTTTCTTACACCTTGGGATCTCTATTGTGAAGGGGTGGGAATTAGCTGCTTGTTGGATTTTTCGGGAGTAGTCACGTCGATGGGGTACAAAGTTGCATGAAGCAAAGATGTAACATTAAAACTTCTATCGCTTTTTCCTCTTCTGATCCTCTATTTTTTCTCCACCCAATTCACTACTCTCTCTGGACACACACACACACACACACACACACACACACACACACACAGATAACTCTCTCTTAAATAGATTTCTCAAGGATAAATCAGCATAAGGAAATTAACATCTCGAAAAATATCAGAAATGCTTCTCTTTCGTTAGTGGCTGGAAAACAGATTTCCCTATCCCCGACGAAAATCTGTGCCATTAAAGGGTTAAAGAATAAATTTCAGATATTATTCATTGGGGGTAACACCATTAAAAGATACCAACGTTTTAAGAAGTCTTTTGTATTTTTTTTTAGTTTTAGTCGGACATACAAACATACATACACACAAATAACTACCCTTTATATTGTAGATTTTAGAAATGACTGACAGGAAAAAATATTGTTTTTTTACTTTCAATACTTCATAAATTAAAGGCTTCTAAAAAGCTTTTACCAAGTTTGCTTAAATCGCAGATGAAACTTAGCATGTGTTATGCATATTTGTTTTCCATTGCTGACAACATTTTTCGAATTATTTACTTTCAGGTGCTCTTTATTACAGGAAGATGAATGTCAATAAATTTCATGTTCGGGTAATTCCGTGTTTTGTTTTTTAAAACAGGAGAAACTGCTGCTAAAACTTGAAAAACATTTGTAAAGTGTATGGTGACTATGCTATTAGAGAATCATTTGTTCGGAAGTGGTTTGAAAAATTCAAAACGAGGAAACATCGATCTTGAATATGATGCAGTGGAAGACCCTTAAAAAATTCATAAACTTTACACAGCACTAGAAAACTACTTACGCCTGAAAGTATCCTGTACCTCTATAAGGCCACCATTCCCCATGTATAGAGTACTGTTGTCACATTTGGATTTGTACATCTGCTACTTGTCTAACTTCTTGACAGGGTTCAGCCTCTGTTCCATCGATGAAATGTTGCATCCCTCTACCTGTCCTACAAGTATTTTAATGGTGAATGCTCTGACGAATTACGAGCACTTTTTACCCCCTCGACGTGAACACCCCCGACAAACCCGACAAGCATCTAAATCCCACCCCTTCACAGTAGAGATCCCTACGTGTAAGAGAGCCTTCTACTCCATTAGTTTCTTCCCCAGAACTGCTAGACTTTGGGACTCGCTTCCGGGTTTCTGCTTTCCAAACTGTACTGACATGCAGAAGTTCAAGTGTAATGTGAATAGACATCTTGCTACTCATCTCCCTTCATAATATCCCTTCAACTTATGTCCCCGATAGTAGCCTCCTACTTCAAAATGGACCTGCACCTTGTTCGGGGTGAAAATTAAAAAAAAAAAAAGAGCACTTGCAAAAGAGTTAAAATTTTCACAAAGTACAATTCACGGACAGTTCAAATATTGCTAAGAAAGGAGAAATTTTCTTTTTGTGTGCATAGAACGCTCGAAACGTTTCGAACATTATTTTTGAGTATTAATTTGATGCTGACAACCAAGATGTCGCTTATTATTATAACTAAATTTATTCGGCAGACAACAGTTTCTGATTTTTTAAAATGGTTATTCATATTATTTGTATTATTCCGACTAGTACTCTCGTCTTGGGTGTTATTCATACAACGTCTCGGTCGATGTAAACTCCAACATTCTTCAGGTGTATTCTGTCAAAATTCAAAATTCATAAAAGTTATAAAAAGAGAAGAACACTAGAGAGTAAAACGACCCAAAGAAACAGCATATATGCATTTGTTTGCATACTCTCTGATTGCTCCTTGTTGTGCCCGCATTTGGCATTAATAGGAGTTTAATTTCCCTCTTATTTTCGTGATAACTTGTACCAGCTTAGGGATAACGTCCTAACAAATGGAGTCAAGAGTGTGCGAGCCTTTTCTAGTCTCACACAAAAACATGCGTTGACATTTCAAGCTATATTACTTGTCATATACATACGTACACACAAACATATGCGTGCACGTCCACACACGTACATATATTCACATTCGCGTACATACACTCACATTCACGTGTATACACACACGCATGCTAACGTACACACATGTATTCACACACGCGCACACGTACGCACACAAGGGCAACGGCACTTCCTCTTTCAAAGGAAATCCACACATGCGCAAAAGACCACCGGAAACAAGTATAAAAGCAAGAGACAAGCTGTTTCCAGCCCTTTTTCAGACCAGCTTCCTAGCCTCACACCATTTGCTACTATGTGGGACAAAAAGCTAACAGACCGTACGTACACTTTATATGCTTTCTCTCTCCATGAACTGGATTGAGGATTGACTTTCTCACTCTATTTCCCCTTCGGCTTTGGTCCATCAACTCAGACATGTGCGCGACTCTCTACTGAGCTTAACCCTCTCTTTCTACAGGCTGGCTTGCCACTTCGCGTTTCTCTACTGCATTCCCTTTCCTTCCACGTGCGTAGTCGTCAACGGCCGAATGAACACGTGTACACCCAAGACTTTCATTTCTCAACAGAAAATAAATGACGTGTTTATTTTATTCCAGCATTTGAGTTCTTTGTTTCCTTCATTCAATTCGTTTCATTATTTTTTCTTGTAGCGAGTAAGGGTATTTCATATCCTGGTCCACAACAAGAGTGATTCTGTAGCTGGGTTCAAATCCTTTGACCGACAGTAATTATCACTTTCTGCACTGATGATTGTCACTAGTGTCTGTAGGTATAAAAGTTATATTAATATATATATATATTTCTCACTCAATATCAAGTGCTCCCACCGCTACCAGTTGACACTGAAACAAATTCTAAATGTTCCTACTATATTGGGATTGCATCGCTATGATTTGGTTATTAGATACATAGACATAACATATTCTTTGCATTTATCCATTCCTAAATAATAATATTCCCCTTGCCGAAGTCTGTCTATTCTGATTGGCTGATCTCTGGAAATTCTCCAATTCCGTTATTCGATTGTTCACTACATAAACAAACAGTTACTGAATTTTAAATAAGGCGTCATTGACATACATATTATTTCGTTTCTTCGACAACTATTTTTCTATTTTATTTAATTTTCAACTTTCTGTTTTTCTACATACTATGTAAAAATGTTTTTCTTCACTCACTTTCTATGTTCATCCCTCTCATCTCTCTCTCTTTCTGTCTCTCTCTCTCTCTATCTCTTTCTTTCTCTCTCTCTTTCTCTCTCTCTATCACTGCGAGTTTTTCTCTTGCGTGTGATTTGTGTCCGTGTTTTCATATTCAGCTACCTGTTTCATTTTGCATTTAATTATGTATTCGCAGTTTAAATGAGAAAATGATATGAACTATGTTTGTTTTGATGACGTGACATGTGTTGTTAAATCTCTCCTTTTCTCTCTCTCAATTAATTATGCATTCACAGATTAAACGAAAAAATGATATTGCCTACGTTTGTTTAGATCACATGACATGTGCCATGAAATATATCTCTCTCACACACACACTTTCGCTCTCTCTCTCCCTTATAAATTTTACAAAGTAAGATATAAAAATTTAATTTTAATTGAATCAAAAAAGTACCTTGGATTTATTTTATGTAATATACATTCTGTTGCACTTTAAAAAAAATCATTGAAAATTTTATATCTATATCATTAATTGCTAGATGAAAGATAATGTTTTTAAATTGCAACAAAATGTACATTACATAAAATAAATCCAAGGATATTTATTGATTCAATTTAAATTAAATTTTTATACCTTACTTTGTAAAATTTATAAAAGTGCACTTTGAAGATAAATAAGTTTCAAATTGAATCTTGTACCTTTATTTTTAAAGCCTATAGTAAAAACATTTTGCTTAACAATTTTCATGCCTTGGATGAAATGCTTTTCTAACTTGTATCTTATCTTTTTAAGATTATATTTTAAAACTCTCTTTCTTTCTATTTCAGTTTGTATTTCTCTTCACACCACAACTCATTTTTGCAACCCCTCTTTGTATTATTACAGGTCTAAATATTCTCTCTGTTTCAGTTTGTATTTCTCCTCACACCACAACTCATATTTTGCAACCCCCTCTTTGTAATACAGGTCTGAATAATGAGAAAATCTGAATTTGTTTAACAAAAACTTAAAAATAACTTTTTTAGATTAAATTTTTCAAACTTCTTTCAGAATAGAAAATCTTTAAAATTTAATAAGGAACATATTTCCTACAGGTTTCATCAAAAAATATTCAGTACATAACAAGAAAAATAGAGATGAAAATTTCAAAAGGACTGTATAACTGGTTACGGTCAATAGTAGTCCTTGCCAGCGAAAGTCTTTGTTATTGTTATTTTATTATTATTATTATTTAAAGCATTTTGTGTCCTGCTCTTTTGCGCAAGGACTAATAAGAGAAAGTAAATTAAAACTGTAAAACTGATTTCTTTATGCCCTCTGATGAGAAGAATAACAAGAATAGCATTCTTTGAAACTCAGCGTAATAAGGACTTTGTAAATTGATTTTTGGAGTATTCCGTCGAACAATAAATTTTGATTGCAAAGTTCAACTTACAATTTTAATTTTCTTTCTCTTATTGTAAGCTCTACTTTTTAATTCGGTTGGGATTAAGTTTTCTATATATAAATACTGTTATTTATATTAGTTTGAAGTTTGCCATTGCGTATATCAGGTAAACACTACATCCCTTTGTTTTCACACATATATATATATATATATATATATATATGTATATATATATATATATATATATATATATATATATATATATACTAGACTACCCGTGACCCGTTGGGTCAGTATATGTTAAGGCTAGCTATGGAATAGTGATTATATTAATTATGACAAAAATATTTAGACTTGCGAGTAAACATCGAATCACATTGCCTAATATTTGCAGAAAATTTAAATGCAATAGTCGTTTTCAGCATACTCGAAAGCCTTTAGCGGTCGTTATTTTAAAAGAAAATATTAAGATGAAAATCAGGCAAAAATTTACCAAAATTTCTATTTTTCCCCTTTCTTAATAGGATGCATCCCACATTGCAGTGTACTTATGAAGGTAACAAAAACACTATCTAATTACCTTACATTATTATACCACAAACTTACATTTACAGGACTGTATACAGGCTGGGATTCATTTTGCCCCCAAAACGTGAGATCAATTTTATTTTGACCCTTACACACTGTGCCCTTATTATTTTCTCAAAATCGAAATTGTATAAGAAATTTAAAATAATAACTGATACCCTATCCAAGAATTGGTACCCTCTGGATATGATTATATCAGTTATGCAAAGGAAAATAGCTGAGTTCTCTGTAACTAAACTTCAAGCAGTTAATAAATGTCCATTATATCTACACTTACCGTGGTTGGCGCCAGTAAGTGAGAAATTCGCCAAGCAAATCAGCACAACATTGCAAAATTATTATTTTGCTTCAAACGTGCGTGTTGTGTTCTCTATGAGAACGTTAATGCCACCGTCTCGAAAATAATAATGTAATTAACAATTTTGAATGTAGTTGCAGTGACAACTTTGTGGGTCGAACAACATTGAAATTGGATGGAAGAGTCCAACAGGACATACCTACCAAATTAGAAATGGGACATACCGAGCACCAGACGTACTTGCCAATACATACAAGTCGTCAACCACTGATCATCTCATTAAAAACCCGTCATGATCAGCAAGCTTTAGCACAAACTCATTTTCAATCCTGAGTCGTGCTCACTCATTATTCCATTTAAAGATCTTGGAGACTGTTCACGTTCGGTTTAGAAGCCGTTCTCTTTGTAAACAGAGGAAATGCCTCTTGGGTTTGAGCATGATTAGTCTATAGGATTTTCGAGTAGCATAATCGCTTTCCCCTATTTTTTTTTCTTTTTTACCACTTGTAACGTAATGCAACGTCATTTTATTTTAAATTGTACAAATTTTCGATTCTCCCCGTTTTTTTTTTTAATCCCTCGATACAGCTTTCAAAAGGCGAAGGCGAAACTGGTCAGGTGACACCTGCCAAATTTTTCTCTTCTCTTTTTCACCCTTTTTACTTTATTTTAAAACTAGCCCGGGTGCCCGGCGTTGTCCGGGTGCTTGGAGGTGTGTGTTGAGCAAAAAAAAAAAAAAAAGAAGTGGTAGGAGGCAGGCAGGCTCAAACCCATACCACAAAGAGGAACAGAACATGAAAAAAAGAAAAAAAGACGTCACGTCTTTGCCGTTGCGCTCATCGCCAAAGCGGAAGTGGTGAAGGTTTAAATTAAGGCTTGTCAATCAATAAGAGTGGATGACTCGAAATTATTGGCGAAAAAAGCGATCACTCCTAGTGGAAAAGTGCTCAGTTAAGGGTGAAGGAATAAATGTTTTTATCCAATTTTTCGATATTTGTCGTCCGGAGGGTCGAGCTTCACAATGGTACCAATCTTGTGAAAATCTGTCACCTCTGTCGAAGGTTTTAGGCATACATACATACATACATACATACTTACAAAAGACTTCCTTCAGTCTTGACAGACTATGGATACCCACTGTAAGTGTGCCTGCACATGAAATTTTTGTGGCAAGAGTTGCGCAATCTGCAACCACACCTCTCCTGAGTTGACATTGTTGAATACCTGAGGCAAGTGGAGGTCAGGACGACTGGAAACAATGCCGAAATAAGCAGAAAGCACATACAGTGCCTAGCCTTCCAAAATGGTCACCTATCTGGTACTGGCCAGGCTCAACGTTGCTTAATTTCGGTGATCTCACGAGAACTGGTGTGTCAACGTGACTGTGCAATACATACATACATACATACATACATGTAAGATTTATATTATAAACTAGCCTGGGTGCCCGGCCTTGCCCGGGTGTTTGGAGGTGTGTGTTAAGCAAAAAAAAACAAAAAAACAATAAAAAACAAAAGTGGTATTAAGCAGGCAGGCTCGAACCTGTACTATGAAGGAGGAAAAGAACATGAAAAAAAAACGTTAGAGCTTTGCCTTTGCGTCCCCCCGAAAGTGACGAAGGTTTAAATAAAGGCTAGTCAATCGAAAAGAGGGGATGACTTTCGAAATTATTGGCGAAAAATGCGACTCCTACCTGTAGAAAAATGCTCAGTTGAGGGTGAAGGAATACATGTTTATGACCAATTTTTCGATATTTGTCGTCCGAAGGGTCGAGCTTTAAAACGATACCGATCTCAAGAAAATCCGTCGCCTCTATCAAAAGTTTTAGGCAGACATACATACATACATACATACATACATACATACAAACAGACAGGTGAGATTTATATTATAGATGCTTTTAATCATGAATTATAAAAGTCTTCCCTTCATGATTTCGAGATATATATATATATATATATATATATATATATATATATATATATATGTATATATATATATATATATATACACACACACACACACACACACACACACACACACACATATATATATATAGTGATTGTCACTTCTTGACAGGAGAAGACCATCTTTCCCTTGCTTTAATGTTGATTACTCATTCATTTTCATGTATTTTTAAAAAGATTATATACACATATATGCATTTATACACACATA
>NC_136486.1:161463336-161465836 GCF_053919585.1 Euprymna scolopes
TAAACCTTCCTCTTCAGAATCGACCAGAGGTTCTCTATCGGATTCAAATCCGGGCTCTGAGGTGGCCAATCCATCAGACGTTTACCAGAGATCCCCTGGGCTGAAAGCCAAGCTTTTGTAAACCGAAAAGCATGGCTTGGGTCACTGACTTGTTGAATAATGAGATTCTGGTTGACAGCATCATTTTGTAATTTCAACCAGGGCAATAAATTCTGCTCCAAAAACTTGACGTAGTTCACAGAATTCATTTTGACACCTTCAGGGACAAGAATCTCACTACTTATAATCCAAGCTCAAATTATCACCCCTCCTCCTACCTGTTGACATCTGAATCGCAAGCGTGGGCTAGTGCCTTTAAGAAGCCAGCCCTTGGTCCAATTGTTGGGGCCTTTGAGGGTTGCTCTAGCCTCGTCGGTCCAGAGAACATTTTGAAAATTGGTTTTCAAATATTTAGTGGCCCATGCTAGTCGCTTCTGACAGTTGATATCACTCAAAGGAGAACATTTTGTCTATGTTCTCTGGTCCGCTATTTGTTTAAAAATCCGATTTCGGGTCCTTTTAAAGATGCCAGGCACTCCTGCATGGTCGAAAATAGTTTTGCTTGTGCTGTGTGGGTTTGCTAGCACACTCCTCTTGATTTTTCTCAAATCACTGGGTGAAGTCATTTTTGGTCTGCCACTTTTGTGCCTTTTTCTTTCATCTTTGCCGTTAATGACGAAACGTTTCACAGTTCGATGATCTCACTTCAAAATTTATGAAATTTCTTATGTAGACTTTTTCCCAGCAAGTAATTTAACAACTTCACCCTTCTCACTATCTGTCAACATCTTCCCTTTAGCCATTATTAATACATTTAGGTTACCTGCATTAATTTTTGGCTCACCTGAAAAGAGAAAAATCTTTAACAAAAATTAAATTTTGTTTATTTTTTCTTCGTAAAATTAAGTCATGAAAATAAACAGAATAGCAAGTAGCAAATGATGAAAAAGGTGAAACTAAAAAATAAAGGAAAATTAATAATGAAATTGAGAAAAAATAGGTCTGCAAACTTTTTTGTCCCCTACAGTATATTAAACATGGTAGTGTTTGAATGACATATATATATATATATATATATATATATATACTAGCAAAAGTACCCGTCGTTGACTGGGTTCAAAAACAGCCTACAGAAAATGGACTCTGATTTATGGAAGTAAGATAGGTTATGAAAAGGAAGGGTTGTAAAGAGATAGCTTCGAATTCGGGGGTATCAAAACCAAAGAAAAATATGATAAAAGTAAAAATAAAATAGATAAACCCCATAATTTATTATACCATACCTGTTCACACTGAAACACTTATCACAATATTCTGTGGATCTATATTAAAAAACCTTGTTAAACTTCGTGACATATTTCCATTCTATGGAGGTCAGGCACAACAAACACCCCATAATTTTATTATACCATATTTCTTCAAACTGAAACATAATTATCAAAGTATACTTACGTAGATAGATAGGAAAAGTCTTTATTAAAGTTTATGCCTATTTCCATTCTATGGAGGGCAGGCGCGAACGCAGACCCCACAATTTTATTATACCATCCCTATTTAAGTTTAAAATATACTTATAAAAGTATTCTTATGTACATCTATATCAAAACACTTGTAAACGTTTTTTTTTTAATTTTTAAATTTTTTATTTCAATACTTTGTGGACCAGGTGCGAACGCAGACCCCACAATTTTTATGAACCACCGTTCTGCAGGATCAAACATACCCATTCCTGTGTCTCGATACATCTTCTATCATTATATGTAATCAGTTTTTTTTTAAATAGTCAACCATATAGGAGCCGATTCGTGACCACACACACACACACACACACACACACACACACACACACACACACACACACACAGGCATTCAACTTTATATATATATATATATATATATATATATATAGGGGTATATACATATGAATATCTGTGATGTATATACATGTCCATTTGTAAACGCTCAACAAAATATAGTTAGAGTATAGTTTACGAATCTGTAATGAAGATCTTAATGATGTCCTGAGGAAGCCGATGGAAGCAATGTTATTGATTGAAAGAAAAAAAGTTTTGGTGAATAAATCACAATGTTTACATCTGACTCGACCTTCCCCGTTTGTCCGCAAGGCCTTAAAGGTTTTGCCCTTCATCAAATGTGATCCTCAAATGGTAATTAGACATTCAACAAAATTTAAAGGTCAATTCTACTAACAGATTTCAGTTTGATATTTGGCAATGTTAAGAAGAATTCAAAGTGAATCACACATCCATACACACCTGTAATCTCTTGTAATCGCTCATAAACTTGTATTCCGTATAGTTAATCTGCTGTTGCATCTCTATATATAAAACAAAATTGTATGTGTGTTAGCACAGGAAGTATCACAGTTTTAACAATTACTATTTTTATTGTTATTTTATTTTCATGTCATTATTTCTTTATTTATTTAAACCTTATATTT
>NC_136486.1:161470836-161545836 GCF_053919585.1 Euprymna scolopes
CACACAGTAGAGATCCCTAGATGTAAAAGATCTTTCTACTCCAATAGTTTCTTTCCCAGAACCGCTAGACTCTGGAATTCCATTCCAAGTTCCTGCTTCCCCAACTGTACTGACATGCAGAAGTTCAAGTGCAACGTGAACCAACATCTTGCTGCCCAAATCCCAACATAGCGCCCCAGTAGTTTCTGCCCCTGATAGTAGCCCCCTACACCAAAGTTGCAATGCACCTTGTTTGGGGTGAAAATGTAATTAAAAAAAAACAAAAAAAACATGATTTAGACTTGCATAATATTTGCGTAAAAAGATTGCAGTAAACACAAACTCTTCCCATATATATTTATGTCTGCGTTTATATATTTCTTTAAAAAAGTTTACCTACTAAACTCCTGTCAGTTTTGGTCTACAGATATGAAACTTAATATATAGGGTATTCAAATTCATGCGAAACTTTACATTTGGGTTTTATCCGGGGAAAATTGATGCAAAAGTGTGAAAATTAAAAAAATGGAATTTACCAGGTGAAGATCGAACAATAGCTTTACAAATATGCACGCATAACGTAATAGCTATTGATTCATGTTTTAATTTTTAGCCTTGTAGCAAACATGTCTTCATATGTCAGGAATTAACGTCAAAAGAAAAAGTTAATCAGAAGCTTTTGGGTTCGATTTTCGGTGGTAGCGCACAAGTCATTTTTTTTTTTTTTACTTTTTGAATCACTACTATATATTGGTTCCAATATAAGATAATAATAAATACGAAATCTGCATTAATCAAAATATCATGCTTAAGCGTATTTTACGACTGAGCAATGCCAGGCGACCTACTAGTACATATATATATATATATATATATATATATATATATATATATATATATATATATATATATATATATATATATATATATATATATATATACAGTGCCACGCAAAAGTATTGGATACATTACATTTTTCATGACTGAGCCGATTTGTATGAAATTTCACACCTATGTACTTCATGTGCATGGCAATATTTTTAGATAGGTTTTGTATAATCGAAATAACCTGATGTAAGAAGGAGCAGATAATTATAAATCACAAATTAATAAAATACCAAATCATAAATTAATAAAATACCAAATCATAAATTAATAAAATACCAAATCATAAATTAATAAAATACCAAATCATAAATTTATAAAATACCACATCATAAATTAATAAAATACCGAATCATAAAGTAATAAAATACCACATCATAAATTTATAAAATGCTAAATCATAAATTTATAAAATACTAAGTAGAATATTTTAGTATATCAAAATGAATACAATTTATTAATACGGAAATTTAAATTATAGTGACTTTACTTGAACATTCAAAATGGCGTAATAAAAGATAAAATAAAAAGTAATCGCAACTTCTCTTCCAGTTTTCGGATTTTGTAATCATGCACAAATGCATTTCATTTTCTTTTAATGGATTGATAATTACTATTTCTTCTGACGAGTTAAGGGTAGAATAGATTCATTGATTGAGATAATAATTTAATGAATGATTTTGCCCTACGAAACAGTTGCTGTCAAGAATTGTGAATGTCATGAAATTCAGAATATAGACTCTTGTCATTTCTCTCTCTCTCTCTCTCTCTCTCTCTCTCTCTCTCTCTCTCTCTGTATATATATATATATATATATATATATATATATATATATATATATATATATATATATATATATATTTATCTGATCTGGATCTGATTTCGATCTTGTACTAACATCTTAACACAAGCATCATTATTGCAATTCCAAACGTTTCTTTCTTCAACTTTTAACAAGTTCAGTATGATATGGGAGACCTGTTATTTATAATTTTTTAAACACTTGGTATAGGTGACATTAAAAGAAAATATACTAACAATTGTGTTGATGCTGCTGATGATGATGATTACGAAAAAGATGATAGGTAATGATTTTACTTCGATCTGTGAATATCCTCACCTAGCTGTTTGCACTTAATGAACCTCTTGTAATGTTAATGAGTTGATTGTACGTTCATAACGAACGTATTAAAAGGCTGCTTGGAGTTCGATCTATTTACAAATTTTACATAAACAAAAAACATTTCTTTCAGGAATTTTTTTTTTTTTGTGGCGTTCTTAATCTTGTTTTCTTTTTTTTTTTCAGCCCGTTTCGATTAATAAATTAACATTAACTACGAAGACTTTTTTCGTATGAGCAGAAATCAAGCCACCCCCTACCTGGGGCTAACACATCAACTCTGTATGACATACATAGATATTCGGATGTCCCATTAAAATTTTTTATCTGTCAAATTTGACCATTGACCATTTACATAAGTTATATCTTTCTTTTTGGTCTGTTGGTCTTACTGGATTCCAGGACAAGAATTCATCTAGTCTGGTGGACTATATAACTTTGTGTTTTTCATGAGGTAACACCACTTGAAAGGCGTGCACCATTCTTCGGAAAAACTAGTGTGGGGTTGCCATACCAAGAAGATCTTATTTGGACTGCCTTAAATAAATTTCCAAACTACTTTTGTATCGACACTTTTATCTATAGTACACACATGAAACGCAAGTCCCCTTTGAAGTAATCTCCGGCTGCAATGTTACATGATAAGGGCTGTCCCCTGTTCATGTAAGTATAAAAATAGAGAGATTAGTTAAAATGAAAATAAGAGAAAGCAGAAATCGAACCCTGGACATAAGTTTTAAAGAACAATAGGTTTAAATAGAATGTCCAGTAAATTGTTAATTCGGATGAAATAAATAATAAATAAACTATTCAATTGTTAAAAGAATGTGGATAATAAAATATGGGTTAAATAAATTAGATATGTAGGTTGAATTCCTTTGTGGAAACAACACAAGAAAAAATAGGTTATTGGGAAATCAATGTCGGAAACGTGCAAAGTCGCGCATGTTGAAACACGTGAATTTTGCTCACGTGGCCGGGATGCATGGATTTCTCAATATAGGAAGTGAGAGTTAGTTGGTCGGGGAGACAGTCAGTGAGAAACTCAGAGAGAGTCTGGAGTTTGTAATTCGAACGTCTAGGAAGCAAGACGTCACTTTGAAACTAAAATGTGAAACTTTGAATTCTTGATGAGGAAACCACGACCGGTCGTGAAGAAATAAATTCATCATGTGTTTTGTGATAAAGCTCATCTTTGTGTTTGTGATTTCTACAAAAAGGTAAATTGTAATGTTATTATATGTCTGTGTTATAAAATGTCATCACATACACGTCTCGACATCTCATATCCACAATGTGAATCTACATCATATCTACACTAAGACTGTCTGAACACTATCTCATCATTCTACACGTCTGAGTAATGAACATTTAAAATATAGGAATAGTTATAAACGAACAATCTCTCTTGCAACAACATCTCTCTCTAAGATACAACATCATATGTAATAAGACAAGAACTCTCACTAAGACTCATATCTTTACTAATAAGAACTCACGTAACATACGCGCACAAGTGGTATCGTCTAATACTAATAATAATAATAACTATATAACAGCAATGCTTTATGTTTACCATTCCAACAACTTCTTGAAGGCTTCATGGAAGTCCTCTTCTATGAGCGTATCAATGACCTTCATCACACCCTCTTTCATCTCCTAAATTGTCTCATAACAAGAGCCTCTAAGGTTTTCCTTGAGCTTAGGGAATAACGAAAAGTTACAAAGAACAAGGTCTGAACTATAAAAAGGATGAAGAACTCTCCTGATCCCATCTTGGTCAAATAATTTGTGACAAGGATGGTGTCATGGCTTGGTGCATTATCATGGTGGAAATGCCACTGGTCCAATTTGAAGAGTGCTGGCCTCTTCAATCAGAATTTCTTCCTGAACTTAAAACCTCAACATACTATTCCTTGTTTACTGCCTGTCCAGTATGAATCCACTGTAGATCATTCCCGTGCTATCAAAACATGGGATCATCATAAGTTTCTGGATGGATTTACTCTATCTGGCCTTCTTGAGTTGGCGAGTGCCAGCATACTTCCACTAGAAAGTGTGTCTCTTAGTCTCTGGATCATAGCAGTAGATCCAGCTTTCATCACAGGTCACCAGAGCATCAAGAACTGTAGTGATCTTAATTGATCAGCGCAACCATCTTCCTGTTGTCATGACAACATCTTTCTTTCTGATCTTCTCTGAGCATTCTTGGGACAAAATTCGCAAAAATCTTCTGCATCTTCAGTTCCTCACAAATAATTGTGTGTACAGTTCCCACACTGACATCAAACTGTGCACTTATTATCTCTATATATAGGGTTACGGTTATACACACATGACGGAATTATCCATGAAATTCTTTATTTGGCCAATCAACTCTGGTGTTCTGACTTCCTTACTCCTCCCACACCTCTTATCATCGCTCACAGACTTCCTGCCTTCCTTGAATCTCTTATGCTGCTCAAAAACTGATGCTTGATTCATGCAAGATGGTCCCAAAGCAGTCTGAAGCATTTCATATGTTTCTGTGGCATTTTACAAGTTTAAAACAGAATTTTATTGCATATCGTTCTTCTAAAGTGTCCTCACGTCCAGATTGCATTTTTGAAAATTCACCAGCTGTGACAATCAAGCTTTAGTAGGGTGCATTCCGGTTCTTGCTGTAGCTGTTCATTTGAACCTGAAATCATAAAAAGGTCGGTCCTCTCATAAGATGTACAGCAATAATATACTGATTTTTCAAGAATTTATGACAATTTTAAATGCCTGTCCAAAAAAACGCACCTTGTAGTTTATAGTCATTCCTTGAACTGCGTTGGTGCCGTACTTGTGTATGTCAACCTCCATCTTTATTTATTTATTTATTTTAATCTTTCACCCCAAACAAGGTATATTTCTACTTAGAACGTATGGGACTACTATTTAGGATCGTGTCTAACAGGAGACTGTGGGGAGTTGAGCAGCAAGATATCTGCTTACATTACATTTATACTTGTACAGTCAGAGAAGCAGCAAACAGGAAAGCAATTCCAAAGTCTAGCAGTTCTGAACAAAAATAAAATATTCGATTAGAAAGTTTTTTGGCTAAGAAATATTGTTAGTGTCGGGGAAAATAGGAGTTATGCAAGGACTCATGTCACAGTGGTTATAGTACTTGGAAAAAATCAATTGTAAAAAGTTATATTCTCCTGAAGGTTTAAGGTTCAATTTTCAGTGTGAGCGACTGAAAAATACAATTGCGAATTACTTAGAACCTCTATCCAGTCATGGCTGACGGAACAAGAGCATGCTACCCCCTGTGAAGTAAATAAAGGGTTCCATTCGAAATTCCGTCCAAATTCTTGAGTTCGACAGAAACATACCAGAGTTCAACAAGATACACTTGAAGAAGGTCGGGGGTTACATCGACCGAAACGTTGTGAAAATCACACTCAAGATGAGAACAGTAGTCAGATGAATTCAAATAATACAAATAGGAGTTCCTTCTGAAATTTAGGTCATCGTTGGAAGCTTATTACGAATATATTTGCATCTTTCTCATTATTACAATGATTTCAAGTAGTTTAATCTTTATTTATGACAATGAGGGCTATTTTACTCTGTTTTGAGACTTTAGTTCTAATTTGCGTGTGTATGAGTCAAATGGCGTTAAAATAAAATTGATTAAAAACAGAAAGCAGTTTATTCTTCACCCCCCCTCCCTCAAGAGAAAACGCTGCTGTTTCTTTTTACTCTTTTTTCGACCCAAACTAGGAATATTGCCACTTGGAACGTAAGGGGTTACTATTTGGGATCTTGTCTAACAGTTGATTGTGGGGAGTTGAGCAGCGAGATGTCTATTCATATTATATTTAAACTTCTGCGGGTTAGTACAGACAGGGAAGCAGAAAACAAGGAGGGAATTCCAAAGCCTAGCAATCCGAGCGAAGAAACTATTAGATTAGAAAGCTTTTCAGCTTGAACATTTTGTCAGTGTTAGAAGAATAGGTTTTCCTTCAGAAGTTTAGGGTAAGGGGTTAGGGTTAGGGTTAATGTTAGAAACCTCATTACGACTACAGTAGATTTACATAAATTTTTTCTGTATGAAATGCACCATACATAAAATAAAACAAGAAATTTACTTATATACAGGGCGACCCAAAAAAACAAAAGCTAAATGGAGGCCATCTAGAACATATGCCGTAGAACGGAAAAAAAAGGTCAAAGACCCTAGTGTTTCATGTGATGTTTGGAATATAATAAACTAGTTATGACCAAGGTTTCATTTCATTCAGACAAAACACTAAGAAAAGAGACCTAATTAGAGTTGGGGCCCGTTTTTATTGGGTCACCCCGTATTAAAACTGTTTGATAACATTAATTCGAATATATAATAACTTTGACAATGCTGATAATTTTGTTTGATTGTTAGTACACTGACTGTTTTAGATTGGGGAAGGAGGGGAGAGGAATGAGGCGAGAATTGTGAAAGGAGGCGAATACAGTGGGTAGTAGTATCAACAATGTCAGAGAATGGCAACGATTACTTAATAAATAACATTAAAAGGGAGTAGTAGTTGCAGGGGAAAGAATGGGGGTAAGTGGATGATATAAATAAATGATTTAAATAAAGAAAAAGGGTAGCAGTAGTATCGTAAGTATGCTCACAAAGTGTAGATTACATCGAATATCAGTATACGACTGTACATACCTTCACAATCGATTGACGGTTCTAAATGTATATTCTAATACAGGTGTGTAAAAGATGTGGACCCTATGCCTCATTCAACCCACTGAAATCTTTTTTGACTACCCACACAGACAGCAACTTTGAAAAAGTGGGGGGGGGCGGTTTAAAAATACGAGGGAGTCAAAAAAATACTGAAGATGGAGTATACCTCTGAACTATATTTGTGATAAATTTCAAACAAGTGAAATATTTGTTTATTTTCCTAATATTACGTTGTGATTTGGCTTTCAAGCGCACTTGATGCATATTTTATTTTATTCAAATTGAAACAGCGTTTCTATTGAACTCTCGTCCTTGACGTTAATTATTTGCATTTATTTTCAGTAGATCTAACCAGACTCTAGCTACTCCTTCAGGTTACTGTGTTATGGTTGTACTTTCTGTGGAGCGACAAGCTTTTATTATTAAAAAAGAAAGATTTGTATTTTCTCTACAATAAAGTCAATCTGACTTTATTTTATTTAATTGTAATTTATGTGCGTTTGCCGTTGCTGTATTCAATGGTTACAATTCTATTATGAAAATCAGTGTATATCATTGTTTATTGCAATATTAGTTTTGGTTTTGTTCTCTTCGATTCTGGGAAAGATAGCAGAAATGCCAACCTTGAGTTTACTTTCAGCAGCCTTGTAACTCTTACTTCCTTATTTTATTCTTCACTTGTCACATTCCATCAGCTATGTTTCTGACATAGGGGGAAGTATTGCTGTTTTTTTCGTCAAAATCTATTCATCTAACTTATAGTTGGGTCATATTTTTACTTTAAAGTTGTATTTTTTTTACCTCTTTACATAAAGTGGCTTTATGTTTTGTCTGGAGCGATTTCCATGAAAAATAAATTAATTTAAAAGAAATTCATATACAATCGAACCATTAATTTTACTTTTCGTTGTGTAGAATTAACGAACACATCTATATATCATGCTAATTTCTTTCGTTTGTAATTGCATTCCTCAAAACCAGAAACTCAGAAAAAAAACTTAGAAGCATGTTTCTAAATTAAAAGAAAGACATTCTACAATAATTTTTATTAAACGACTTCATTTATAATTATAGGCGTGCGGTCATTTTAACAACACAGATCGTTGTGGTTCCGTCAGGGTCCAAAATAAAGACACAACTCAGTAATCAGTGAAAACAAAATATTTGGAACAGAAAAAAAAAACAAATACCACAAATACAAAGAGTGGCCAACTGAATCGGAAAAATAGTCTGTATCATAAAAGGACGCACATTTTCCCATAAAAGACATATAAACCAATTGAGACCAAGATACATGGAAACGGTCGAAAACTGAGAGTTACCAATGAAAGTATTGTACAACACTTTCCAAACTGAACCTCCAAACAAGGAAATATCAGGAGAAGTATCAGTAATTACAAAAACTAGTCACTCTCCAGAATCGAAGAATTCACAAATGCAAACAGTAAGGAGAAGTGAAAGAAAAAGGAAAATAGTTGAGTGTTTTGCTTCAAACTCAAAAAGAACTAAATGATAAAGCCAAATTCTAGGGAAGAATTTAGCTTGGGGGAAGGTGTTATAATGGAATGACCTACACCCCTCCGGACAATAAGATAGACATTGTAGATATACTCCTCCGGGATTAGAGAGTTCGAAGACACTAAACGATACAGATTCTGGTGTTGTACACAAATCGGTAATAACGGAAACAAAATATTTTGAACAAAAAAAAACAAATGCAACAAATACAAAGAGTGTGGCCAACTGGCACGAGTGCCGGATTCGTGTATAACTGTATGCTAAAGCTGGAAAACATATTCTCCCAGGCTTTACAGTAATTGTAAAAGTTTACAAACATAATAACACAAACTCATTCCTATAACCTTAGCAGGACTCATGAGTTTACCATACCTGCTATACTTTACAATGTACCAACGTTGATCTAACAGATCATAAGTCGTAAACAATATCGCCCTCATAAAACTTGTCTTATTTATCAAATAGTTAAAATTGTTGAAATATTATGTTTATAGAAAATTTTAAAAAACATAATATCCTCATTGTTTCCATTTTTTAAAACTTCATTAATATTCATGAATATGCAAATTAACTGA
This sequence comes from Euprymna scolopes, assembly GCF_053919585.1. Lineage (NCBI taxonomy): Eukaryota > Metazoa > Mollusca > Cephalopoda > Sepiida > Sepiolidae > Euprymna > Euprymna scolopes. Next base: position 161,479,625 of record NC_136486.1, read on the forward strand.
TTAGCATAATGGTTATTTAAAAGAGAGGAACAATGTATCCTTTATCATTTTTCTTTTCTCTTTCATCCTCAAATTGACTGAGATATTGGGAAACCATCAAGTACATGTCTCTGTTGTAAGAATTATGTGGTAACCATGCCAACGGTAATTTTACCGATTGTCTTATTTAAGCCTTTTTCATGGGAATATTTTTCATTATAATTCACAATATGCAGACCAAAAAGTACAGTTTCCATAAAAGACTGTAGAGTCATTGTCTAGTCGTTAACATTTTTTTAAAGAATTTATACATTTTTAGGAAAGTTTTGTCATTTTTTAAGATGCATCCTAACCTTTTTATTAGACATGCTGTCTGTCGTTCTGTTGATCAATAAGTTTGAAATGATATATTCAACACTAAATTCATTTTATTGAACATGCGTCTAAACATCACTAAAAAAAAGATCCATGCGGTCAGTCTGTCACACTATAATTTGAAATACTATTTCCTTTAGTCTATCACACTTAAGTTTGAAATTACATGATGTTGTTCTTCTATTTTATGTATTTCCAGGTGCTGTAATCATTGGTCCAATAAAGAACATTGACTAAAGAGTTGAAGCTCATCTATGATTACAGCCCCTTGCTATCCGGCCGCTTGATTTCTTCCTCATCACAAGTCTCAAGCCAACAATGCCTGGCATTCCATGCCCCGCCCCTGACTGCGATACCACCTGGTCAGACAACATCCCACTAAATGTCCTGCTCAGCTTAATTGACCGCCATGCCCGCACAGCCCATCTGGTTGACCAGACCACACATCCAGCTCCCACCTCCAGCGCCCCTAAAGTGGAAAGGGTGAAACAGCCGATCGTTACAGCAGGTGTCACCAGCGAGGAATGGCCCTACTTTGAGCTGCGCTGGACAGAGTACAAGGCTGCGACTAGACTCACTGGCATGGACATCGCACACCAACTCCTCGAATGCTGCGAAGACAGTCTTCGAAAGGATCTCAAATGGACTTTTGGCACCTTAAAAAACAAGGACGAAAAGACTATACTTGGGAACATTAAAAGCCTCGCAGTTCGCCAAAAGAACATCATGGTTGCTCGTCTCCAACTTCAACCCACTCGCCAGGACCGTGATGAGCCTGTGAGGATGTACGCCACCTGCATTCACGGACAGGCCAGCGTCTGTAACTTCAAGAAGACATGCACGTGTGCCCTGGAGGTCGATTTCAGCAACATCATGATCCGGGACACCCTCATTCGTGAACTGGAAGACGAGGACATCCGACTAGATTTCCTCAGCTAGGCAAAACAGCACGTGAGCCTAGAGGACATTCTACAATTTGTCGAGGCCAAAGAGAGTGGCAAGCGCTCTGCAAGCCTCTTATCCGAGACTCCTACCTCAGTCACAGCTGCCTCAGCAAGCACATAAAAGCGTCACAACAAACTGAAAATGGCTCGTGACACCACCAAAGGTACCAAGCTTTGTGATTACTGTGGCACCACAGGCTATGGGCGAACCAGACAGGCGCACATGCACAAATGCCCGGCATATAATCACACATGCACCAAATGTGGAATACAACGCCGACCCCAGATGATGCCATTGCCATCTTTAACACCTTGTGCCCAATCGCCAATGTCCCTTCTGCGGCAATCGATGCCATAAAGCTCAACCACCATATATACAATGAGTTTTGCAATGCCTGGTGGCCTTCTGACCCTCAGCCTTGCATTGACGTGACAGTTAGCACCACCCCGTCTGATGCACACACCCTCGGGCTCCTGACACTGGAAACAGAAGATCCCTATGCCCCTTCGAGGTCTGATGCCACACAACGCCCCCCCCCGGCCTATAGGAGCGCCAAGTGTCTCTACCTGACCCAGACACCACACAGGAGCTAGTGGACGCGTTGCCTCTACGTCAGTCAACCCGCCTCTCCCGCCTACCTGCCCGACTGAGAGTAGTCTGAAAACAGACTTTAAATCGTTAAATCAACTTTATGTACCAAGACATTTTATTAAGTTCTCATGCCCAGATGGACCATTCACATTGAGCTTAACTGATTACCTTAAAATCTTACGACACTCATACTCGTCTTTATGCCTTAAAGACTGTGGGGGGGCATACATGATGTTGTTCTTCTATTTTATGTATTTCCAGGTGCTGTAATCATTGGTCCAATAAAGAAGATTGACTAAAGCTCATCTAGAAATAACATATATTTGATCTGCCACTCAAGTTGAAATACATTTTCAGGGAAAAGGATTAATGAATCTGAGCTGATCCGTGCGACAATAGCGTACTTATTAGTAGTGGAGGAAAGTGGGACGGTTCAGCAAGAACTTGTTTACATTGGACATGATGAGGACCATGTTATAGTCAGCTGAAAAGCAAGCCTGCAGTACAGAGTTCCACGGCCAGACAGTTCTCTGAAATTCTATGAACACAGTGGGTTTTTCGCTTATATTTAGACAGAAAAAGAGTGGAGAAACTTGTTGACAGTGGTTGTAGTTAAGCGAGTGTTTGTTGGGATCAACAATGCTTCAAACAAACTACCTTCACTTATATATATATATATATATGTATATATATATATATATATATATATATATAATAAATTCCACAGCCAAACAACGTCGCAGCCCACAAGAACCATGACAGTCAAAGAACCGGTTCTTTGACTGTCATGGCTCTTGTGGGCTGCGACGTTGTTTGGCTGAATACATAAAGAAGAATGGAAAGAACAACAGCACGGTAGACAACGATTTTTGTGTCTAGTCGAATACCCCTTTCGTTCCACAAGCGATGGCGAAGATTTCCAAAGGCAGAAGTGGCCTTAGCAATCCTGTTGACAATTTCATCATCAAGAGAACCGCCCTGGTTCACCTTGCTACCAAGGTAAGGAAAGGACTTGACATAATTGATATCATGACCGTCGACTTTCAGCTTGCGCGCAGAAAATCTATACTCTGGTGAATTTTGCTTTATGCCTTCAACTTGTTTTGGAGTAGGGTGTGGCTGATGCACTACCTCAGTCTTCCTTATGCTAATTGTCAGGCCAAAGGCCTTGCATGCGGTTGAAAATCGATCAAGAAGAACCTGGGCTTTTTCAAAGGATGTTTTCTGGAATACCAAGCCTTCTTAAAACTTGCCAAAGAGCATCGCGATTCACAGTGTCGATGGCTTTCGTCAGGTCAACAAACACCATATACAATTCCTGATTTTTCTCACGGACCTTTTCTGCCACCTGACATAAGGAAAATATCATGTCAATGGTGCCGCGACCCGACCGAAACCCACACTGGGACTCTGGATACACCTTATCAACGAGATGATTTATGATTCGGTTTAGAATGAGCCTAGCCAGAATCTTTCCTGCAATTGAAAGCAGAGATATCCTCCGATGGTTGTCACAGACATTCTTGACTCCCTTATTTTAGTAGAAATGCTTGATGCAGGCATCTTTGTAGTCCTGTGGAACTCGGCCTGCTTTCCATATCTTTACAAAGAGAGCATGGAGCTTTTTTACCAGCACATGCCCACCATGCTTGTACACTTCAGAGGGAATTGGATCCTTTGGTTATGGGGACTTGCCAGAAGCAATTTGTTTGATGGATTCCCATACCTCCTGATAAGCAGGTTCCAATGACAATTCTGGAATATCTGGATTTTGAGGAATAGAGGACACGACATCGCCGTCAATGACAGATGAGGTGTTTAAGACAGTTTCAAAGTGCTCCTTCAAACGATTGAGAATATCTGATTTATCAGTCAGCAATGGCTCTCCATCGGCTGTGCTTAATGAGGAAGCACCACTTTTCTGAGGACCAAATACCTCTTTCAGACCATCATAGAAGGCTTTCGTGTTCTTGCTGTTAGCAGCTCCCTGCAGTGCAATTGCCTTATTGTACCACCATTGTTCTTTCATAGCTCGGAGAGCTCGTTGTACCTCACCTTTACACTTTTGTAGGCCGTGTGCTTCACTGTTGAGTTTTTGTCCTCAATCCAACATTTGTGAGATGAGTGCATTTGGTTAATCAGTGGTTTAACTTCATTTTCACTTTCGTCAAACCAATCCTGGTGTTTTCTTTTCGGTATTCCAAGGACTTCTACTGCTACAGCTGGAGTTGCTTCTCGCAATGCTTTCCAATAAGATTCAACACCATCAGTTACATCAACACCCTCAAGGTTTTCATTAAGCTTATTGGAGAGCTCAGTTCTCTTTTCCCTGGATTTAAGAGGCGGCACATCAATGCATTTGGGGACTGTTGATCTTGTAACTCTGTGCCTTCGCACATGCAACGACAGTTTACTTCTGAGATATATATATATATATATATATATACATACATATATATATACATACATACATATATATATATACATACATACATACATATATATACATACATATATATATACATACATACATATATATATATATACATATATATATGCATATATATATACATACATAGATATATATATATATATATACATACATATATATATACATACATACATATATATATATATACATACATATATATATGCATATATATATATACATACATAGATATATATATATACATACAAATATATATATATACATACATATATATATATACATACATACATAGATACATATATATATATATATATATATATGATGATGATTGCAACGTCTTGTCAAACGAGTGCCACTCCCTCAGACATTTAAAATCCATGAGCCCAAATGTCTGAGGGAGTATCTATACAAATATGATGTTACAGAGTCTTAGCTTTGTACGACAGCTAAGTCTCTCTCTCGGTTCAAAATGTTGAGATCCAGCAACAAGCAAGAGCAAGATAGCCAGCAACAAATTAAACTGGAGACCAGCTTAATGCGGGTACTTGTCTTCCGCTTTATGGTTGTTTAAATCAAAGATTTGCTTCTCCTAGAAAGGTTGCCTTCACCATGGTTTACGGGAGCCCTCTCTACCCCAATACACATATACACACACACAAATATACACGGTGCTAGTTGGCCGTTGACTCAGAAAAAGAGTTCATTCGCCCTTTGAAAGGTCTTGTTTTTAATCCTGCAGGGAGACTAGCCGCCCTCCTCACCAAACAAGTCTGGTGGGGGAACCAGTTTAGTCGCCGGTGACCCGACCATGAGGCAGGTAGTACTGGGTTACATGGTACCAGTAGCATATGACATGACCTGACATATATATATACATACATACATACCTGACATATATATATATATATATATATATATATATATATATATATATATATATACATACATACATACATACCTGACATATATATATACATATATACATGACCTGACATATATATATATATATACACATACATACATACATACATATATATATATATATATATACACACATACATACATATATATACGACTAGGGAAACCCGACGTTATCCGGGATTCAATGGGGATCAACAAATGTTCCACCCTCCCATTCTTTTATTTTTGTCGAAATTAATGGAATCGCTATTTTTTTAATCAAATCGATTGATTGCCTGCTCCAGCTGCTGTTTACCGAGAGGACGCTTTACATACCTCCTCGCAGCGACTTAGTCCACAATATATTGTAGTTTACATTGCATTATAGGGAATCTACTGTTGATTTTATAAAATTATATGTAAATAATGGCTTCAGTTAAAGTTTAAAATGCAAAAGTCAAGTTTCATGGTTCAATTGTGCTCTAAAAGAAACATTAATTTCGAACGTGCTCCTGCCTAATATAAGAATCTGCAGTTGGTTTTATAGGCGGAACCTTCCTACTTGTTCAGTGATAAAACTTGTTAAATGCACTTGTAGTATTAGGTTGCATAAAAGTGTTAAATTTGCTCAAAATCGGACTTCCTTCTTTAATCAATTTTTTTTCGATTTTTAATCGATTTTCAATCCTTATCTGATGCATTCAGATGCAAAACCTATACGACCAGACACATCAAGTACCTTTGTGAAATTTGTATAAAAATCAGCCCAGCAATTTCCGAGTTCATAGGGAACAAACTTATACACACCCACACAAAATTCTTTTCATATTATAGCACAGATTGAGATGTGTGTATTTATGCAGCATTTTCTCATTTAAGCAAACAGAATTAAAGACAATTGCTTAATTATATTTTTCTTTTATTGTTCCGATTTTTCTAATTATCTTTTTATGTGTGTGAAACGGATAAATGTTGATATGTATTACGAACGCTTTCGCCCTCTTCTGCGGCCAATGTCAAGTAAGGTAAATGTTACTTGTTTGAGTCTAGAGGTATTAAACATGTAACATATAGTAAAGAAAGTTAAAACTCAGAGTTTAAAGAAAAATAAAATGTAATTATTGTACCTTAAAACAAAAAAAAAATATTCACACATGGTCTAAGGAAGATAAGCAAGTTCTTAATTGAGTCTACTTTACGTTCAGAAGAAAGACAGAGTTTATTGAGAATTAATAACAATATTTTTTTGGCCAGAGAGAAGGTCAGAAAATTTTTATAATAATCAAATATCCAATTTTTCTTTGTAATTGATTCTTTTATAACATTTCTTTTGACCGGATTTGGATCCCAGGAAATATTGGCTGGGGTTAATCTAGTCAGCGTCCGACAACTTGGAGTAGCATAACGACTCAAACTGACTCAAAATCTGACTAGCTATCAGCGTTCTTTTATAGTTTTGGTGAGTGGAAAGTTCCAGAAACGTTCCAAATGGAACACCACAATGTAGAACGTTTCAAAAGCTCTCGGAAAAAGAACATTTTATATTCTATATTTAGAACTATCCAGAAACTTTTAAAAGGAACATTTTAAGATTCTTATTTTAATGTAATATTTTTAATATTAATAATTATACATTTTTAATATTATTATAAGAAATTGTAAATTAATACTTCTATGAGGAAAATATCCTCCCATGACAGTGAATAGTGTGTTATGAAGAAACTGGCAAGGTAGAAGATTTTTGTAGTAGTAGTAGCAGAGATATATATATTGGCGCCCAGTTGTTTTAGGCCACTAGTAAACCGGATTCTGAGGGTCCCATAGAAAGGTCAGGTGAGGATGGATTATACCAATCATTTTTAAGTGTTTGGGATTGTTTTAAATGTGACTATGTAAATGACAGGTTTTGGTGATTTATACAGCTCACCTCAAGTATTTTCAGCTTTGTAAAATTTATTTCGCGATATATTATCTTTGTGTTACAGACTAATATTTGTGTTACAGACTAATATTTATGCTACATCAGAAAAAGGGAAGTTATGTTGTAGATATTGAAAAAATGCGATGGAATTGACATAAGGCATGGTGAAAGGACCATACAGGGTAGTGATTGTGTAACCAATATAACTGTTTGTTTCAAGTTTGTTATATATGCCCATGAAGAGCGTTTAAACTGATAGATGACGTTGGTTCTTTCGAATGGTTTTAGGGTTGGGTATCATCATTTTTTACAACAAAGTTTTGGGTTTTTAATTTTTTTACAATACATAATGAGTCTAATTATATTATTGTTGTCAGTTAGGAATACATATCCATGAATGAGATTTTTATGGCCGTTTTCTAATCTGAAGTTTGGTTGCATTTGATTGCAGTAGAATATGTTAACATAATTCGAGTTGTGATACTATGTAATATTACTATTAGTGGTGGTATTTTTCAAGTTCTGAAGCATTGATTTTATTTGTTGGTTAACGATATAATTAGAAAATTAATTATGGATAAGTACTTATTTGATATTTTTTAGTTAATGAGGCTTTTTGGTGAAGGAGATTAGTTTTGTGTGATTAAATAGGTTTTAACTATGGATAGTTTGCAGCAGTAAGGTCATTCACTCTCAAAATTTAGAAGGTAAAAATGTAGGTTAGTTGGTATTTTTGTAGTTGAAAGTGTTGAATATATTATGGGAGATGACTATGATAACATCGAAGAATGGAATTTTGTTACTGACGTTTAGTTCTACAATGAAATTGAGTTTAGAAAAGAGTTCTTAAGAGGGTGTATTTGTTTATTGGTTATCGGCTAGAATGGCTAATGACCAAATACAATAGTAATATCTCCTGCATGAATTGTCACCTCCTACACTGAGGATTACGTAAGCATGAAAAACTAGTGTTTGTAGGTAAAGCTAGAAAAGGAAGGGAAGAGTTACTTTCCTTCTCTTTAGTAAATTTAAAAACTGGATAAATATTATTAAGGGATGCGAAGAAGGCATCTGCTTCTGTTTCATTGTTGAACAAACAACAAGTGTCATCAACATAACGAAAATAAATATCTGGTTTTCAAAAACCAGATAAAAGACCTTTTTTGTGAAAACCTATGAAAACGTTTGCCAAAGCCGGTGCAAGAGGAGAACCCATGGAAACCCCATCTATCTGCCTGTACATAATGTTTTATATATATATATATATATATATATATATATATATATATATATATATATATATATATATATATATATATATATATATATATATATATATATATATATATATAAGGTAGTAGCGTTCGTGTGTCTGTGTGTCTGTGTGTACAACTACCAATCACCAAAGAAATATAAAGGCCATGTGTGTGTACACCTCTCCTGGTCAAGAAATATTAATGCCCATATTAGGCTACTTCTGTCAAAGGAGACATTATATTGTATACGGACTTTCAATATATTGCATTCTGTAAACAACTTTTTCATTACTGAGTTACGGTCATTAACATATCACATTAAATGCAATCTATTTAAATAATTACCTCGATGACCTTACTTAATCGACATAATAGCGTTGTTTCAACTGTACTAATTAAAAAAAAACTTTAATTATTTAGTTTATTTAAATTTCAAGTTATGTTTGATTTAATTTATTTTATCTGAAATCTAAAACCGTTTTATTTTCAAATCAAAAACCAGAAAACCAAAAGGAGAAATAACCGTGATAGCTTAATTGAAAAATTGTTTTAAACGGAGCACGTTATTAAATATTTCCTGCTTTTGTTTTCATTTTGAAATATTATTCTAAGCTGAATTATTTTTTTATTTTAATTCAGAGGAAATTATTTTTTCATTTATTCTTACTTTTTAAGTAACCTTTTTTATTTTTTAGAGAAAAATAAATAAAACTAATGTCCTCATTTACTTGCATCCTCACGAGGGCAGAGTTAGTAACAGAGACACATGTGAACAAAATCCATCATCCCCTGCTCTTTTTGTTTTTTGTTTATAAAATTTAATCGGAGTTGCCCAGGAATTATTATAATAATTATACCACAGCAAGTGTGTTTAATTGCCTTGGAAACAGATTTTCTTTATAATTTATTTAATATCTAAAATTAAAAATGGTCAATTTTTACGATGTGACCCAGCGTCGTTTAACCCCCTAGAAAAATGGTCAATGTAAAGTTTCTTTCCAACTCCTCAAAAAACTTGAAAATGACGACTTTTGATGTTTTTCGATAGTGCTAAAAATATCACATTTAAATTTGGGGCAGATAAGTAGTTTTCATGATATGAAAAATTACTTTTTTCAAAAAGTGGGGGATCACTTTCCTATATAAATTTAACGTAAAATGGGCATCCACTTTCTAACCACCTAATAATTTCTTCATATCATAAAACAAATTTAACTGTGATATTCGTTTTCAGCACCACCGAAAACCGGCACCATTTTTTTACTAAGAGATGCGTTTATTTTTCATAATTTAGGAAGTAAATAATAAGCTTACACGAGCGGTTTACAAAAATATATTTTTGTTTTTCATTTTTTGTTTTGAGAATATTTTATAGAATTTGTATAGATTTTACCAGTGTAAACAGAATTTTTGTGAAATGTTAAACTGCAAAGGCACCTGTTCACAACTATACAAGTTGTATAATGAACAAAGAACGAAAAACAAAGGTATGCTTTTGTAAACTTACTAACAGCATAATTAGCGTCCTAAATTATGAGGTGAAAAAATGAACACATCTCTTAGTAAAAAAATAAAAACAGCGCCAATTTTCGGGGGTGCTGAAAACGAATATCACAGTTAAATTTGTTTTATGATATGAAGAAATTACTAGATGACAAGAAAGTGGGTACTCATTTTACGTTAAATTTATATAGGAAAGTGATCACCCACTTTTTGAAAAAGTAATTCCTTCATATCATGAAAACTACTTATCTGCCCCAAATTTAAACGTAATATTCGTTTTCAGCACCAGCGAAACCCACTAAAAGTCGTCATTTTAATGTTTTTGGGGCAGTTGGAAAGAAACTTGACATTGACCAAAAAAATTAAAACCTGTTTTTTTTGTGGCCTAATATGTTTAAGCAGTTTTTATAAATAATATGGAAGAAGAAATTTGGAAAAAAAATTAACATTTTAGCGTGGGGAATAATTGTTCTATATAAATTTAACGTAAAATGAGAACCCACTTTTTGGCCACAAAGTGTTCAACCAGACATGCCGTCACTAGCATATTTTTTAGATTGGCGATCGAGGGGATGGATAAAGCATGACAAATACAAAAAAATGTAGTGTTTTTGTGGTGGTGGTGGTGGTGGGGGGAATTACATTTGAAACATAAAATAACGATAAATTTAATTAATTTTTATGAAACCATTATGTACTTTCACCTAACAATTTTATAAACAGAAAGAACCCCAAAATAGGACAAATTCAATTTTTTAGGGGGTGGGGGTGATTATACTAGAAATATAAAATGACGAAAAATGTCATTTAATTGATTTTGGAATTAATTTTTTTTTTCTTTTTTTTTTTGAGATTGCACGGGCATTCACTGCTGCTTTTATTGAAACAAAAGTTCTAATGATTTAATTTTAATTATCTTTTCTTGGGGCAGTATTTCCAGTGCTCAATATCCGGAGAATAGTTTCTTCTCTTTATAGCCCTTCTGCCGAAATATCTGGTGGAGAGGGTATCACATACTTCTTTTTTAGGGCGATTACATTTACATGTTTTCATCCGTTCTTTTATTTTTGTTGTGGGGGTATCCACGTTGCCCACGATGAAAATAATTAGTATACTGGTGTGTTTCAAACAGAACTTCATGTCAACCCAGACAACGCTGGGCACCCATGCTATATATATATATATATATATATATATATATATATATATATATATATATATATGTATGTATGTATGTATGTATGTATGTATACATATATATATATATATATATATATATATATATATATATATATATATACTCTAGCAGGCCGCCCGGCGTAAAATACGATTTCATATCTATTATCATAGAATAAATTCTCTATTAATTAATATATTTATTCAATATATAGCAGTGCTCGGTCGGCATGGCCAGGCCGTAAAAAAAGCTTAAATATAATATCTTCATTTATACAGATTTCGTATTTATTATTATAGAATTAATACTCTATCGATTATTATATTGTACCCAAATATTGTAGTGATTTTCAAAGTTTAAAAAATATGACCTGGGTGACGTCAGCAAGAATAAAACTCAGAACATTTAGCTGTCTAGCATGATCCATTATAATCTGAACTAACTACATATGCATATCAAAACCTTAAAATTTAAGGTCGTTAAGCATATAAATGTATATTTGCGCATGCGTTGAAATAACACGTTTAGTCGATTTATATCAAGTTCCAAGTTCCATTTGTTTTTAATTCTGACCACCTAGCAGCATTTTCTACCGTCTTAAAACCAAATCGAATTTGTCTCACACGTCCAAATACCCTATATATTAAGTTTCAAGTCTCAGGACTAAAAATTGTAAGAGAAGTTTGATGGCAACCGTTCCTCAGACAGAAAAACTCATTATATATATATATATATATAGTCTTTGAAGTTTTTAACATTTGAAACTATACAAAAAATTATTTTTTATCATTCGTTAAAAAAAAACATCTAGTCAGTAAGTCATTTAATCACCTGCAATCACTGCATCAACTCTCAAATTTACTATAATACCAATTTTTTTATTTTTCAAGGGATCATCAGTTGTTTACCATGAAACACTGTTTCGGGGATTTAATATATATATATATATATATATATATATATATATATATATATATATATATATATATATATATTATGTAAAAAAAAAACTCGTTGCTTATCGTTGAACACTTTCAGTTGAATTAAAAAGTCGGTCAATTTAGCTCACATGCGCAGATCCTCATATGATTATTAGATCACTCTGATTGACGTTAAAATATTTACTGAAATAAATGTTTAAAATTCAACAGTATCTCGCGGTTAACGGAAGCCGAATGAATATGGTCCTTGCTAATGAAGCCAGAGATGGCTTCTCTCGCCGGATTTGAATCCATCGACTGGGGTTAATCATGACACCCTGCACTGAAGTTTCCTTAAATGATGAAACACTAGTGTCTGTAGACATATAATAATTATTATATATATATATATATATATATATATATATATATATATATATATATATATACACGAAAAGAGATTAAATATCTTAATTATATTAACAGTTCTGCAACTGTACCGTTGTGCAAACAGGAACTTTTGATGGTACCATCCTCTGAAGCTCCATTTTAACAAATCGGTCCAAGTAGATTAATACTAACTAGCAGGACCCGTGGAAATTCCACGGTAGTTAAAATCTTTTAAAACACATCAGTAAGAAATTCCTTGATTGAGATTGTCGGACTGACTTCCTCATCTTGGTTGTTATAGTCACAACGTTTCGGCCGTTCCCCCCCCCCCACGGCCTTCATCAGTTGTTTTGTATCGAACTGGGGAACCGATTGTTAGGAGTCTCGAACCCAACCCTTTATTATTATTACGGGGGTACCGTGTTCGGACTCCAGCTAGGCTCTGGGACATAGTTGCTGATTCTCTGTTTTGAATGTTAGTTTTCACTTCCTTCGTTCAGGATTACCTTTGGGTAACTGTAAACTTTGATACAACGTCTAGGACCACTCGGCCATATGTCACTAGGACACAAAACACCTGATGAAAGCCGGAGGGCAAAACAGCCGAAACGTTGGGACTATAATAATTAAGATGAGGAAGCCAGTCCGACAATCTCAATAAATGAAACACCTCATCTCAAAAATACAGACAATTACAATGTGGCAATTGAAGCGAAAAACTTATTAGGTATTAAATGCTAAAACATTTTAATACAGCTGGCTAATTGGCTATAAAGTAAAAGTTATTCCGAACTTTGATTTAACATTTTAATAAAAAAAAAAAAGCTTAACATTGTCTTGTATCTTTTTTATACTAAGAAAAATGTAAGCATTACGCTGAAATAACAAAAAAATGCCATTCTTAATAAGGGGAGAGTGTTTGACTATTCTAAACCTTCACCTAAATAACGATTTAATGAAAAAAAATGTTTAAAATGTTATTGTATCTTTTTTATAATTTTTGTTAAATAAGAAAAATCAATAAACTTTGATTGCACTAGTGTAAGAATCATGCTGAAAGCCATTCTTAATATGGGAAGGGGGGGTTAACTATTCTGAAACTTCACCTAACAATGTAAAAAATAAGGGGAAAATATATGTATGAACAATAAATATTTCTTCAGTTAAATAAAATATACTGAAAATCTTTAAATAAGGAATAAATATTTATTTAAACCATAATTATTGAAACAAAGTATGTTACTGCATAAAAAACGGTTATGGGAGGAAGGGTTAACTATTTTGAACCTTCACCTAAATAGCGATTTAATGAAAAAAAATTTAATGGTCTTGTATCTTTTTTTATAATTTGTTTTAAAATAAGAAAGAAGAAAAAAAACTTTGATACCGCTATTGTAAGAATCATGCTGAAAGCCATTCTTAATATGGGGAGGGGGTGTTAACTATTCTGAAACTTCACCTAACAATGTAAAAAAAATAATGGAAAAATATATGTATGAACAATAAATATTTCTTCAGTTAAATAAAATATACTGAAAATCTTTAAATAGGAAATAAATATTTCTTTAAATAAATTAAGTCATAAGTAATGAAACAAAATGTTTTATTTTATATTAAAAAAAATTGTTGTGTCCATTTTTTATAGTATTTAAATATGTATGCCCTGTAGGTGGGCATTAGAAGATGATGACTGCCTGTAAAAGAAGTAAAATAAAACGAACACACCATAAGTAATAACTATGTAAACAACGTGAAGTTGTATAAATGTTACAAAATTACTCGATTCCGCATTAAATAATACGAAAAAGGATTGATATGTCGTAAAACAAAAGCAAAAAAAAAAAAAAAAAAAACAGAACAAGACGTAAAATATGTTTTGACTCTGTGTTACTCAGTGTATTTGCGAATGGTGACTTTGGTGATTTATTTGTTTGTTTTGTCAAGAAGCAACCACAAAATTCGCGAATAAGCCTGACGAATCCTACAGTGGATGAAACGCAGAATATTCAGTGTAGCTTAGTCGCCATATATATTTTATAAATTACTAACTAGCTCTACCTACGTATTTAGCACTTTTGAAGTAAATACTTAAAGTTTACGCATAAATCTATACTTTCGTATATTAAATTTATGTGAGTAAATGAAGTAGTTATATATATATATATATATATATATATAAATATATATATATATATATATATATATATATATATATATTTTGTTTTTGTTCGGGAAGTTTTGGGAAATAAAATGGTTTAATGATTTTTAAATAATAAAGAGTGAACAATAAAGGGAGATAATTCACATTAATTAATGTTTGCGATGATGATGACGTAACACCGTACGGACAAGCAAATTAATATATAGATTCTGCCTATATACACTTGGCCATGTGCTATCTGATAAAGGCCGGAGATTAAATCGGCCAAAACGATTATCAAGAAAAATAGTATGAAATATATAAACAATGTAAATAATATGAATATCGTTAAAACTCGTTTTTAAAACCAACTTCTGAAAGATAATGGCGGCGTTTCCTTTTAAACGGCCGCCATTTAAAGTCGTTTTTATTTGCCTGCAATGCTGGCGGCGGAAGTTTGTAATAATGGAAGCAAAACTCATTTGCAGTTAATCTTTCTGGTCGGATTCAGAAAAGCATTTAAGAAGACAAGCCTTGACCAGAGGTCAGCGTTTGGTCCAGATCCATCCGGAAACATTGCAGTAAATAAAACAAATGATTGGGAAATTGTTGTTATCGTTGGATCATTCTGGCTCGGAACATTTTATGCATTGCCAGGGATCAGTTTTTTTTTTTTTTTGGTTGTTTTGTTTTAGTGTACAGATAGGAATTGATACATTTTTTTTTATTAATGTGTTTATCATGTGCGAACGCATAAGGATATGCACGTACTTGATATGTCTTTATTTGTGTATGTATGAAATAATAAAATAATAAAATATAATGTGTGTGTGTGCGTCTGTGTCTGTGTGTCTGTGTGTGGGGGGACATGGCGAGAGCAATACATTTCTGTAAATTTATATAAACGTAAATAAAAAGATATATAGTTGCTTACATAAATGTATCTTAAAATCTCTCTCTTCATGATTTATGATTTCAAAAAGCTTGTGACTAATATCTATTCAATTGTGTGTATGCGTTTAAAATACATACATATTTATGCAGAGACGCATATATATATATATTAGCAGGCAGCCTAGCATTGTCTGGTCGTAAAATATGTTATATTTTAATCAATGCAGATTTATTATCTATTATAAACGTGAATACCGTTTGTATTAAACGTAAAGTTAAATTCCTTTTGAAAAATGAAATGAAAAAAAAAAACGGAAAGGAACTCAGACATGTGCATGAGGGCATTATGTTTTATCTAAATAGTTCATTTCTGGTAAGTAAAAAAACAAGACTCGAGCTGAGATCGAAAACAAAATCTAAAGACGGTGAGCCAAGTACGATAACCAGCCAGCTTGACTTTTAACAAAAGTGTTTTCAAACCTATCTAACCTATCTATTCCTAACATAAGGAATCTGTCATGTGAACGATTCACGCATGCGCATTCGTGAAACAATTGACAAACAGATAAAAATCCGATGACTTCCACATAACAATTTTTCAATTTTAACCCCTTAGCAGCCATATATTTAGGATGAAAACTGATTAACAATTGTCCATGTGTCTGAGATCAAAAATTCTTCGAGTACATAGGCTGAGAAATGTCTTCACACATACATTCTCACTTATATATATATATATATATATATATATATATATATGTGTGTGTGTGTGTGTGTGTGTGTGTGTGTGTAAGTGGACGTGTCTGTGTGTGTGTGTGTACATTTTCCAACGCAATAACTCTACACACTGGAAATTTGATATACAGAGTACTGAGATTTAGGAAAATCTTTGTAATCCGTTTTCGGCCAGACATTTGGCTGTTAAGGGGTCAAAGTTCAACTTTGACCTTTGAGAACTCTACCAAACTCCTCCGCCAATTTTGGGTCTAAACACTTGAAATTTAGATATAGGTTCCTTGGGCATGGATCTAACTTCATAACTTGATTTCAGCCCAAAACAATAAATGTTAAGGGTTCATAATAGGGGTCAAAGTAAAAAAAAATGACCGCTTTATTTTATTATTTTTTTTTTGCTCAACATACACCCCCAAACACCCAGGTAACGCAATAGGTATAAGCAATAAATATAGCATTAGTTTTAAAGTTTAGCTTTGTTTTTCTTTCTTTGCGAAGTATGGTACGATTTCAGTGTCACCTGCTATTAATAGTAAAGTTTACAAATGAATAAATACATGAATAATGCGGCCAATTTTACATACTTCTTGCTTAAAATATATATTCCATAATTCATAAGTTCAATAGTGTAAGATGTTACCAAACGGATATTGTTGACGCTTAGGTGCACACACCAATCCTTTTAAAAATGTATCACTCCAAGTATGCAAAGGAGCAATTTCTTTCTAGATTTATTTTTGTATCTAACGTATTGAAAAGGAAAATGGCGGCAGGTTTATGTTCAGGTTTTTACAAAGAATAATATGCCCATATTATGCCAAAATTCATAAGTAGTTCATGAAAAATATAAAAAATAAAAAAATAAATTATATATATATATATATATATATATATATATATATATATATATATATATAGTAATTTATAAAATATAAATGGCGATTGTTACACTGAATATTCTGCGTTTCATTCACTCTAGGACTCCTCAAGCTTATGCGCGAATTCTGTGGCTGTTTATCGTTTTTATATAAAAAAAACGAATAAAAAACGATAAACAGTCACAGAATTCGCGTATAAGCCTGAGGAGTCCTAGAGTGGATGAAATGCCGAATATTCAGTGTTGCTTAATCGCCATATATATTTTATAAATTACTAACTAGCTCTACTTACGTATTGAGCAATTTTGAAGTAAATACTTTACGCATAAATCTATATTTTCGTATATTAATTTTATGTGAGTAAATTAAGTATATATATATATATATATATATATATATATATATATATATATATATATATATATATTGCATTCCTTAAATGTTAACATGTACAAAAAATACCGTATTTTTTTAATATATATCCCAAAATTGATATTGATCTATTGATTAATTTAGATTATTCTGCACACACACAATAATAATAATTTGCATATATATATATATACCGTACTTTGGGGTAATTGCGCCAACTAGCTTAAAGTGCTCTTTTGGCAACCACGCACATAAGAGCATTTTGTTTTTAGTTGGCACAATTACCCCCGGATTTTTCGCAATTATCTCAATGTACAGTATATATATATATATATATATATATATATATATATATATATATATATATATATATATATATATATATATGTATGTATATGTATAAAATTGTCAAAAGAGCTATATTCTAAATTCCAAGATGTTATTAACATTTCTATTTATTTAAGTCATTATAATTATTATTATTTGATATTTATCATCAAAACGTCTAATGTTAAGAGAGTCTGTTTCGTAGCGCTGAAACAATCGATTATATGTATTCTGCTAATTTTAAATATTTCCTGATCTAATAAATTTAATTTGAAGAATATTTTCACCGTGTTTTATGATATTAGATTTGTGTTTTATTGCATAATAAACCTATTAACACTTTCTCCTTTTTGCCTATTGTTTTAGTCAACATTAAACATATCTTCTATTATACGTTTTATATATTATTTCAAAATAACTAATATTTATTATCTAAAATAGATTAATAATGGCTAAATCTACAATGAATATATTTGGGTTCAACTACGAAACTAACTTATATTACATGTATATGTTTAGGTTTTTTATTTATTATTTATTAATTTTGCTGGTAAGTACAAAAATTGAAAGCTTCAAAGTTTGAAAGAATATATATATATATATATATATATATATATATATATATATATATATATATATACAGGCTAAAAATTATATTTGCAGATTAAAAAATTATATATATAGATTGAAATATATGTATACAGATTAAAGCATTATAAATAGAGAGAGATTAAATATTTATATAGAAATATTATTTTTATATAATATATATATATATATATTTGTATATATTTTTATATATATAAATATATATATATTTATATATATAAATATATATATTTATATGTATAAATATATATATATATAAATATATATATATAAATAAATGTATATAAATATATATATATATAAATAAATGTATATAAATATATAAATATATATAAATAAATGTATATAAATATATATAATATATATATATATAAATAGATATATAAATAAATATATATATAAATATATACATAAATATATATATAAATATATATATATAAATATATAAATATATATATATAAATATATATATATAAAAATATATAAATATATATATATAAATATATATATAAATATATATATATACAAATATATAAATATATATAAATATATATACTTGTTTATTGTTATATAAACATGGTCACATCCTGCTGCTACAAATAGCCACTTGTTTCAATCAAACAACAGATATCATCAGGCAGCGACTTGACTATTCAAAAGTTCAATGAATAACCTATGGATTATTCATTGAACTTTTGAATAGTCAAGTCACTGCCTGATGATATCTGTTGTTTGATTGAAACAAGTGGCTATTTGTAGCAGCAGGTTGTGACCATGTTTATATAACAATAAACAAGTATTATCAGCTCTTTTTATTGAGCACTATCTAACAACCTCGTTGAATTCATTAGTCCATCACTTTTGAATAAAAAAACCCGAGTATATATAAATACATATATAAATATACAATATATAAATATATACATATCTGAATATGTATATAAATATATTGATAAATATATATATAAATATATAAATATATATATATAAAAATATATGCATAAATATACAAATATATATATATAAATATATACATAAATATATATATAAATATATATAAATATATATATATCAATATTTAAATAAATATAAATATATAAATACATATATAAATATATATAAATATATATATAAATATATATATATATATAAATATATATATATAAATATATATATATATATATAAATATATATATATATAAATATATAGATATAAATATCTATGTATCTATAAAAGTGAACATGTGTGTGTGTGTGTGTGTGTGTGTGTGTGTGTGTGTGTGTGTGTGTGTGTGTGTGTACATTTCCCTACTCAATAACTTTGTCAATTTTTAGTCTACAGACGCAAAATTTAATATAAAGGGTACTGAGATTTGGGAAAATCGATGTGATCGGTTTTCGGCCAAACATTTGGCTGCTAACGGGTCAACGATTTGACATTCGAGAACTCTACCAAACTCCTCTGACAATTTTAGGTCTAAACAGTTGCAATTGTAGATAAAGTTTCCTTGGACATGGATCTAACTTAATAACTTGATTAGCGCCCTAAACAATAAATGTTAAGCTGTGATAATGGTGGTCAAAGTTAAAAAAATTGACAGTTATTTTTTTTTTTGTTCAACATACATCTCCAAATACCCGGACAACGCCGGACACCCATGCTAGTATATATATATAGTCACTGACTTACCGTCCTGTTTCGTTGTATCACAACTCATCAGTGCTGCTAAACTAGCACCTCTCCCAAGCCGAGGATCGAACCTACAACCATCGTATTGACAGTCGGCAGTTCTAGCCCTCGACCATGGAAGCGGTGCCCGCAACTTATCTGTCCGAATGTCTATTTAAATAAACATCCGTCCTCCTATTGTAAAGTGCTCAAACGCTTGTTTGTAAACAAACCGCGAGCTTTGCATTTTTCAGCCAAATTAAGTAGCGAGTGAGATTATTTACGACAGTGCTCAACCCAAAGAGGGAGGCTTTTTTTAAATATATATATATATATATATATATATATAACTACTTCATTTACTCACATAAAATTAATATACGAAAGTATAAATTTATGTGTAAACTTTAAGTATTTACTTCAAAAGTGCTCAATACGTAGGTAGATATATTTAGTAATTTATAAAATATATATGGCGATTAAGCTACACTGAATATTCCGCGTTTCATCCACTCTACGACACTTCAGGCTTATGCGCATAAGCCTGAAGAGTCCTAGAGTGGATGAAACGCGGAATATTCAGTGTAGCTTAATCGCCATATATCTTTTATAACTTACTATAAATATATATATATATATATATATATATATATATATATATATCTTTTATAACTTACTATAAATATATATATATATACATATAGAGAGAGAGAGAGAGAGAGGGAGAGAGAGAGAGAAATATATAGAAAGAAATATATATATATATATATATAAGCGAGATAAGATACTGATAGAAGTCAGATGAAAATCCTGATAGATATTACTTTCAAGGAGATCCTAGCCAAAAAGGAAAAGCTCAATATTTTAGAATAGAGCAATATATAAGTTTTGTGGTTTAATTTTAAATTCTGAAAAAACAACATATAGAGACATATATTCGATTTAAGAATGCATTGCTTGACAAAAGGAATATATAGAAGGGGTTATTTTAATTTCCTTAATCCATGGATTTCCAGCAATAGCTCATATCATCAGAGGAAATGAAATGCAGTTAGCAAAATGTTCAGCTGCGAATGGGCGCTATTTTGCTTTTCAACCTGTGTAGTTCATTATCGGAAGGAGTCCAATGTCATTCGGGGTTACAAATCTGGGTGGCAGAAAATAGGCCCATGTGAGAAAGTGGTATTGCCATATAGCGAAAGCGTACTGCTCAATCCTGGACTACCCAGGTTGTATCAATTTCTCTCTTTTCTTATAATTTTCTCTATATAATTATCCACAACCACCCAAAAACTATTTTCAATAATTGTGCTGAAAAGCAAAATAGCGTCCATTCGCAGCTGAACATTTTGCTAATAATGAGTATTAATAATATAACACTTAGTAAACAGAAACTATCTCTTGTGGTAGAAAAATCTGAAAATAACCAGCATAATATATATAATTTAAACACTTCAATTCAATAATCTGACTAATATCAAAACTCTGATATATACATAACTAAATACTAATTAAATACAACAAAACGAAAATAGGGGGAAAAAGTAATAAATGATTATAAATATGCATATAACATTTAACTTAAAACAGCAAAGAACATACAAAGTGTAAAATTAATTAGTCAGCAAAATAGCATAACCTAAGGAAAGAATAAATGACTTCAGATTCCAAAACGAATAATTGCCTTTGTGTGATTTGACTCCGAAAATTGTAAGAGAAGCTGCAAATACTTTTAATATGTTTCCATTACGCTCAAAGTGGCGTAATGGAAACATATTAAAAGTATATGCAGCTTCTCTTACAATTTTCGGATTGTAATCATGTCAAATCACACTTCATTTCCTTTTGACGGATTGATTGTTGCTATTTCTTCTGATAAGTTAAGGGCATAATAGATTCACTAATTGATATAATAATTGATTGATTTTGCGCTACGAAACAGATACTGTCAAGAATTGTATAAGTAAACTGAATTAAAGGAATAAATTATAAGTTGGTCAACATCATGAATTTTGGAATATTGTTCTTTGTCATTTATTCTCTATATTGCTCTGTAATTACATTGAGCTTCTTAAATAAGGATTGGTATATATTATAAGAAAATATATTTCTACAGAATATATATATATATATATATATGCGTATATATATACATATATATATATAAGTATACATACATATGCATATACAATATGTATGTATACATACTTAACTTCATATATGTATATATATTTCTACACGAATCTATAATTGATTATTAAAAGAGTATTGCATTTAAAATAAATACTTGGGGAAACACTATGTCTTGACAAACTTCTTGAACTGACTTTCACTCCTGGTCTGAAAAATGGTTGGATTACTCTACCGCTTTCCAAGTGGTAGATCACTGTACCACTCAGAAAGCGGTAGAGTGAGCCAACCATTTTTAGCGATCTTGGCAACACATAGATCAAATCTGTTGCCTAGATCGCTGGAAAAATGGTTGACTCACTCTACTGCTCCAGTAGGTATCTCACTGTCGATGCAATCCTCTATCTGTATAAGAACTAGGTACATCCTAAAATGAAATACTGTTGCCACATTTGGGCAGGAGCTACTCTGTGCACCATAACCTGGCTTGATACAGTTCAAAATCGGCTTCGAAACCTAGTAGGTGATGAAACCTCTTTCCCACAGAAGACACGTTATGCGCCTGTCTTTGCTCTGTTATTTTCATGGCAAATTTTCACCAAAATGTTTGCGTCCATAATTAATCAAACTCTATCCCACCACCTTACAGTAGCTAATCTTCTCTCTGACCAACAATATCGATTTAGGTAAGCTCGTTCTACTGCAGATATCCTAACTGTAATCTCTGAATGTATATACCATGCACTAGATAAGGTAGGGGAGGCTAGGACAATAGACCTAGATATATCTAAGGCGTTTGACAGGGTATAGCAGGATAATCTTCTCATGAAAATCAGATCATATGGTATTACTGGACAGGTACTTAACATAATTTAATCCTTCTTAAATAGGAGAAGAATCCAGGTTGCCCTCGATGGTCATACGTCAAAACAATATGATATAAATGTGGGTGTACCTCAGGGTTCAATCCTTGGACCTTTATTATTCTTGATATTCATAAATGACTACCCAAATAAAATTGTCTCTAAGATGGGTATATTTGCTGATGACACCACATTCTATAACAGGCACGAGGGAAAACATAACGAATGAACACATATCCAAAGCAATGGCAGAAACCATAGAAGAAGACCTCCAGTGTGTAGTGGAATGAGGACAAAAATGGATGATAATGTTCAATGCTGCCAAGACTAAGCTTCCTTCCTTTAATAATTATAAGAAACCTTCTCACTCACTAATAACTATGGCTAATGATACATTACCTAAAAGTACTTTGTTCAAACTCCTTGGCTTAATGTTCACAGGGAATATGAGTTGGAACAGATATATCAAGAGCATTCCGGGGCTACTGCAAGGAAGGTAGGCACTCTCTACTATGCTCTCTCTTACGCCTGAAAGTATCCTGTACCTTTACAAGGCCATCATTTGCCTATGTATGGAGTATGGTTGTCACATTTGGGCTGGTGCATCTGCTACTAGTCTTTCACTCCTGGACAGGGTTCAAAAGAGAGTCGCCAACCTAATAGGTCCCAAACTGTCAGCTAGGCTTCAATCACTGTCCCATAGACGAAATATTGCATTCCTCTGTTTGTTTCAAAAGTATTTTAATGGTAGGTACTCCGACGAACTATAAGCCCTTGTACTCTCTCTATGTAAATACCCCTGACAAATACAACAAGCAGCAAAATCCCACCCCTAAACAGTAGAGATCCTCAAATACCAGAAAGACTTCTACTCTCATATTTTCCTCCCCAGAACTGCTAGACTTTGGAATTTCCGAGTTTCTGCTTCCTCAACTGTACTTACATGCAGAAATTCAAGTGTAATGTAAACAGACATCTTGCTACTCCACTCCCTACATAGTCTCCCTGCAATTTATGTTCTACTGAACTCCAATCTATGGTCCCCCATCCCTTGCATAACATTCACAAGAAACACCCGACTAGATACAGCCCCTATATATGATTTAGCCCATTCTCTATCTGTGCCTAAATCTAAATGCAGATTCCATGAACAAAGCTTTTTTCCCAAAACTGCCTGCCTGTAGGACACTGTTCTATTGGCCTGCTTCCCGATTGAATACAACAAGTGGTGACTCCTAAGTAAAAAAAAAATAGCTCTGTTTTTCTTCACTAAATTTAATTGTGATTGTCAACTAAATATTCTTTAAAGTAAAGCGAACATGTTTCTTGTAAATTTATTTTTTAAAATTCTTTTTGAAACAACTATTATTTGTTTACTTAGTGAAAAAATAATTGTCAACTAAATTTTTAGTAAGCCAACATAACGAATGTCACTTTATGAAATGTGTTTATTTAAAATTGTACTGGTTTTAGTTGACTTGGGACAAATCATTTTAAAATGAGTAAAGTCGAAACACTCCACACATCAGATTAGCTCTGTCCGTCCATCACTTGGTTGAGTCAGTTTAAAACATCGTTTCCAGCGTTAAACGCGTTAATTGAATGATGGCTTAGTAAGAATTTTCATTTTTGTTTATTTCTTTCAAAGAATGTCCGCATTCTTCAATTATGTTTTTCGGCGTTCCGAACCATTTTCCTTTTCGTTTTTTTTTGCTCCTTGTGGTTAAAGAACGGTGATGCCTGTTATCTGTCTTTGAATAAAAGAGACCCTAAAATTTCTTAGCAGCAAGACAGGATATTTTGCTATGACTTCAGCGACGGGGACTCTAAAAAATAATATGTATATAAATAAAATAAATAAATAAGAAGGAAAATGAAAAAAAAAAAAAACGGTAAGGGGGTTTAACCCGACTCCCTAAAAGTGTCAGGTAGCAGCACCCCCAAAGTTTAAAACCTGTAAAGAT
The DNA here is from genome assembly GCF_053919585.1 of Euprymna scolopes. Classification (NCBI taxonomy): domain Eukaryota; kingdom Metazoa; phylum Mollusca; class Cephalopoda; order Sepiida; family Sepiolidae; genus Euprymna; species Euprymna scolopes. The sequence goes on from NC_136486.1 coordinate 161,504,612, forward strand.
GTTCTGGGAAAGAAGAAAAAAGAGTTTCACATCAACACACAAAAAAAAATAAATAAAAACAGCATGCACGAGTGAAAATGTCGAAAGTTATTGGTCAATATTAACAGTATTAACATTGAATTGGAAATTTGCTGACGAAAATAACAGAATAAAAGGATTCCATTGAATTTTGCCAGCTATCGACTTGGAAGGCTTATTCAAGAATTTCTTAAGACCGCCATTCTTTTTACCTCCCCATATCTTTTGATTCAAATAAACACATAAAAACAAATCCGAAAAAAAAAATGTTCTGGTGTACATTGACAAAGATGGCTGACCTGTCACTCGGTTTATTATTAATTGTATATAATATATGTCCAATATATATATGAATAATATTTGCTATATACTTAATAATAATAATAATATATATATATATATATTATTAAGTATATAGAAAATATAATTCATATATATATATATATATATATATATATATACTAGCAGGTCGCCCAGCTTTGCCCGATAGCAAAATACGCATAAATATCATATTTTAATTCATAGAGAAACTGAGACATATGCATGTGAGTATTATGTTTTTTTCTAAACATATTCTTGTGAGTAAAAAAATACTGAAGCTGAAATCGAAAGCAAAATCTAAAGAGGGTGAGTAAAGTACGATAACCATTAGGTCAGCTTTACATCTTCTTTAAAAAATGTTTTCAACTTACTTATTCTTAGCCTCATGAATCTGTCATGTGACCGATTCACACATCCGCAGTCGTGAAACAGTTGCCAAAAAGATAAAAATCTGATAATTTTTATAAATATATAGACAATACAAGACCAATGTGATATAGATCCTTTTTATAGATATATAGACAATATAAAACCAATGTGATATAGATGCTTTTTATAGATGTATAGACAATATATAACCAAGGTGATATAGATGTTTTTATAGATATATAGACAATATAAAACCAATGTTATATCGATGCTTTTTATAGATATATAGACAATATAAAACCAATGTGATATAGATGCTTTTTGTAGATATATAGACAATATAAAACCAATGTGATATAGATGATTTTTCATTTGGACAAAAATGGATGTTCACATTTAATGCTGTCAAGATTAAGCTTGTTTCCTTCAATAATGACAGGAAACCTTTAAGTAGCATTTTTCCCAAAACTTATGGAACTCTCTTTTTGCTGATTGTTGTCATCTTCCTTATAATCTTAGTTTTTTTCAAGACTAAGGCCAAACGGCATCTTCCATCTTTGTGATAATCATCTTCCGTGCTTGTTAGCGACTTACATCAAGTGGATTCATTGATTGTCTGGACCGAATTCCATGACAAAATTTTTTAATTACTTTTTGGATTTTAGTTTCAGTTTCTTAAATTTTAAACATTTTCTAGAATCAAAATCATGTAATAGATTTAAATAAAAACTGGAATAAGGATTCTAAACATGAAGTTTATTAGCATTATATCTTGATTTTTATCTTCATCAGACGAAATAAAATGAATGCAAAACTGTTATGTGAGGAGAAGGGTGAATTTTACACGTCCTCTGACAGGTATTCTGTCTAGTTAAATATATTTTAGATTTTTTAATGCTTGTTTTTATTAGTGTCATTTCACCCCAAACAAGACACAGAGCTACTTAGTCATGAGGGGATATTATTTGAGACCAGATATCCAGGGGAAAAGCTATTTGAGTAAAAGGCTTTATGGCATCTAGTGATCTCTAGAGTGTAGAGGTGGGATTTCGCTGCTTTTTGGATTTGTCGAGGGTATTGTTGTCGAGGGGTACTAGTGCTTTGAGTTCGCCTGAGCACTTGCCGTTGAAATACTTGTAAAACAGACACAATTATGCAACGCCTCGGCGATAGGACAGAGGTTGCAGTTTAGTTGATAGTTCAGCAACTATTAGGTTGGTGACGCTTTTTTGAACCATCTCTAAGAGTGTGAGAGGATATATAATTTTTTCAATAATCAGATAATGTTGCAACTCATGCAAACAGACCGAAAGTCCTAGACCTTTCACCTTCTCCCTTTTGAATTATGAGTAGGACATATCCAAACTCTAACAACTAGGTCACTTGTATGCAATACGAGTACTGAGACAACTCACTGCATATGAGAGATGTTCCAAAAGTAATGCCTCCTATTTTTATTCCGCCCGAATGGATCAGAGGCGACTGCAAACTGAATGTTATGATGATTGAACTTATGCATTCATTACTTAGAAGGTTCATTTCCCTGTTGCCGATATTGACGGTGTGAGACTAAGATAGCAGCCCCTGTCATAGACGTGCAGCAGAAGCAGAGAAGTCATTGAATTCCACCATGAAGAAGAAATTGAACCGATCAACATTCACTAGCGTCTGCTGAACGTTTACGCCAATGATGGCAACACAGTTATGGCAAGGAGGCGTCGATTTCAGAGTGGCGACGGATATGTGAGCGACAAAGTGTGCTCCAAACATTTATGACTGAGGCATCAAAAGAAGCTGCCAAAAGTGTATTGAGAATGATGGTGACTATGTAGAAAATAAATTCTGGAGTACAAAAGGCCGCTCGGTTAATTTCACCACAATTGTCTTTGTAGCTCTTCAACGTTTTAGTTTTTAAAAAAATAGGAGGCCTTACTTTCGGAACGACCCTTGTACACAAAGGTCTATTCACTAACAGAGAGTAAGCAAATTGTGGCGAAGGCTGACTATGGAATGTACCTACTCTCCTAATCAAGTAATGTAGTCATCCAATTATTAAGAACCCAGATCATGTATTACAAGTAAATAAGCTAATGAAAGATCATGAATCGACTTTTTATAGAATGCTATATACATTACTAAAATAATAATAAAAATAAAAAAACGAATTGATTTGGGAAGCTTAAATAGGACAACTCCTGATGTGTTTGTGGTGTTATGGAGGATGAAAACTCTAAATAGGATTAGAGTAAACCAATCAATAACGAGGATGGCCATAGACCCCACCCGGTTCCCAACTTTTTGATTGGCCTTGTGCCTAATTTTTATTTTGTGAAATCTTTTTGCAAAATAAAATATATATAAATTAAATATATAAATAAAAGTTCTAATTTTGTATTTTTTCATGGAAATTGTTAATATCTAAGTTATTTTATTTTTGTGTTTTTTGTTTTGTTTTGTTTTGTTTTTTTGATAATTTTTCTTTCATTCTTTTAAAATCTATTTAGTGAATTTAATTGTTCTGTTTTTCTCTCCTCAACACCTTCGTCTGTAGCAATTTAGCGAAGGCATAAAATCATGTTTTATTACTCTGCTGGATTGCTGATAATCTTTGCAGCCCAAATGGCTTCACCTTTGATCTGTTCTATGCTTTTGTTTCCAGCCTGGTGACTCCGTGTCTGGGTTTGTCAAAGAAAGATAATAGTTTACAATCCATGTGGGCTCACTTCATTCAGGCGAACACACACTTATGAATGTTATACTCATAGGCCAGGCTTTTTCACTAGGGACTCATGATACGCCGCCTCTTATTCGAATCTATGATATAAGAGACCCAACCAGAAGATCAGTTGTTTGTAAACAAGCCATTCTGGTCATTTTTATTAATGAAAATTTTTCACTGTTTCTTCAATAAAGTATCTATTTTATAAGGAATGCAGGTTTCAAATTGTAGTTTCAGCGCAATTTTCAAAGAGGTAAAATTTTGGCAAAAAAAAAAGAAAGAAAGGACATGCTCAGTAATGTTTATTTTTATTATTATTTTTAATGTATTATTACTGTTAAAAACATATACGACTTAGTTATGTTGCAATATCGGTTCTCAAGAGAGGGGACCGTAGTCTAGTGGTTAACGATGATTTGAGTGCCCTAATTTCGAATTCAATTCATTCCACAATCATTCCACAATTCATTCCACTTTCACTTAGGATGTTGTCAACCTTCACACGACCCCTCTCGTTAGTACCTACTGTTATTATAGAAAGAATTCTGACTAGAAAAATGCGAGGGAAACCGATGCCAACAATAGAATCTTCGGATTCATACGATATGATGATCGTTTCTTATAATACAGGGTGACTAAAAAAAAGACAAAAAAAAAAAAACATAGAAACTATATGTAGAACATATGCTGTAGAACGGAGAAAAAAAGGGCAAAGACCCTAGTGTTTTGATGTGATGTTTTGAATATAATAAACTAGTTATGACCAAAGTTTCATTTCATTTGGACAAAACACTAAGAAACGGGGCCTAATTAGAGTTGGGGCCCGTTTTTAGGGGGTCACCCTGTATAACCGAAGTAAAGCAACATTGAGTTTGGTCAAAATAAGATGAGCGACCATTTGAAAATACCAGGTGTTCTATTTGAGAAAAGCCAATAACTCCCTTCACATAAAAAAGCTACAGAGCAATTTTCGAAGGAGTGAAATTTTAACAAAACTAAAGAGTTCTTCTGCAGAATTTTCCCCTATATTAAAAAACAAAAATAAAAAATCGGCATGATGCGTGTACCCATGAAGGAGCAAAAAAGATTCATATTCCAAAAAGCGCATAAACTGATCAAGTAGTTTTATTTTTAAATAAGAAAATCAAATTTTATAGTAGAAACTTCCTCGCATTGCCACCAGAAAAAAAAAACAAAGGGCAAAGCTCAAAAATAATCAAAACTTTCGAGATTAGCCTTGTAATGCCTATGATTCTCTATTAATCGCTTAAAATAGTTTTAAAATGATTTTCGTTATAAAAATATAACCATATATTATTTATTTATGAAAATTCTTTTAAGATGAGTAATTTGTATATTTTTTTATTTATTTGCCGACTATTATTCTCATCTTTTATAGTTGTTGTTTAACGACGTTTCGGCCAACTATTCCTCTGGCCTTCGTCAGGTTGTTAACTGCCACGTGATAGGAATGCTGAATCTTTTAACTGTATTTTCAGTAATTACTGCCTTCCATAGTTCTCACCATGTTTTGGCCAACTAAACCTCTGGTCCTGGATATAACATTAAACTATATTCGATGGTGAGGCCCCAGCTGCGGGCTTTGGGGAGTGTGGAGCCACCCCTTAATTGCCATTTCTCCCAGGTTCACTCTGACCCGGAGTGGTAATACCTGTTAGGGTCACAACTACGGGTAAATAAAAACCGACTTGAAAAAAAAAATATTCTATTAAAAATTGTTCTTCAAAATCACTGGATTCATCATTAAATAACCTGAAAAGGGTTGATATGCCATAAAGCAAAAACAACCAACCAACTAAACCTCTGACCGGCTTTGGGTAGGATTGAAACCGCTATCTTCAGAAAATGCTCACCTGAAACTGTAGAGATTCAACGTCTCTGGCCACTGCACCAGAATCTTTTTGAAGACGATTAGCAAAAATTGAGTTTTGCTTAAAAAAGAATCTGGACAGTTTAACTTGTATCCAGGGAGGTAAATATTTTATGAAATCTTAGGTCAAAAACTCAATTTCCGTTGATGATCTTCAAAAATTGTTTACAGTAATAATTAATTTTCTATCTACATTTTTGTAAGCATTTATTGTTATTTGTACTTGTACTAGTAGTAGTAGTAGTAGTAGTAGTAGTACACAGTTTTTCTCCTATGACACAACTTTTGTCAAACGTGTTGTATGCCAAATTTAGTGCAATTCTTACGAATAGATTATTTTTAGAAGTTGTCATAATAGTAATGATATAGTAGTAGTAGTAGTAGTAGTAGTAGTAGTAGTAGTATAATTGTGACCTTCTGTAACACATCATTTTTCTGCCCCTTCGGCATTATGATGAGAGTGTTTGCTAATGAAGTGGGAGTCATACAAAAGACTAAAATAAAATGGAAGATCATACGTAAATGAAGGCATCTCGAAGAATTATTGGCGCCTTTCTCTTTGAGTAGTAACAAATGATAAATGAGCCCCCGGGCCGCTCTCGACTTACTTCACTTTTTATTTACTTACTAGCCTGGGCGCCCGGCGTTGCCCGGGGGTTTGGAGGTGTGTGTTGAACAAAAAAAAATGTGCTAGTAGGCAGGCAGGCTTGAACCCGTACCACGATGGAGGAAAAGAATGTGAAAAAAAACGTGACGTCTTTGCTGTTGCGCCAATCGCCAAAGCGGAAGTAACGAATGTTTAAATTAAGGCAAGTCAATCGAAAAGAGGGGGATGACTTTGAGAATATCGGCGAAAAAAGCGACCTCTCCCTGTAGAAAAGTGGCGAGTTGTAGATGAAGACATTAATGTTTTCAGCCAATTTTTCAATATTTGTTGTTCGAAGGGTTGATCTTCAAAACGATACCAATCTCGTGAAAATCCGTCGTCTCTGTCAAAAGTTTTAAGCATACATACATACATACATACATACATACATTTAAACAGACAGGTGAGATTTATATTATAGATGACACACTCAAGACTTCTCTATCCTATTTGTAGTGTAATTGCGGCCAGCAGTTTGGGAGCTGATAAGTGACAAACTGGCACAAAATGTGTAAATTATAATATAAATTTGTGCCAGTTTGATCGACCTATTTCTTTAAGCCATCCAATTTTGTACTATTAGTTACCATTTCCCAAGGCAAAAAGCAACTTGAGGACAATTATTAATGAGGCAGTAAGATGAGGATTATTATAGCAGTAATGATAGGAATTGATTATTGCTTATGACAATAATTTGTTGAGATTGAATTTGAAGGCAGTAAAGTTTTAATTAGCAGAGAAGCAGTATTGCGGTAATGTATTTGATCGACAGGAAGAATTGTTTATGCTTTTTTTTGTTTTTTTTACATGGAGTTCACCACTTATCAAAGCCCAATGGCCACTCAGGAATAAGGGTTATTGTGTGTACAGTAATCAAAGGGATAGTGTAGCAATAGTATTGGAGAATTGGTAAGGTGTCATTACTTAGGGAGGGCGGTTCATCAGGAATTTGTTTGTGTTGGACTTGAAGACATCCAGGTTGAAGTCGGGAGGGAAACAGGCAAGCGGAACAGAGTTCCACAGGCGTGCAGTTCTAAGAAAGAAGCTTTGTTCATGGTATCTACGTTTTGATTTAGACACAGATAGGGAGCGGGGAAAATTATTGATGGTGGTTTCAGCTAGTCGGGTGTTTTTTGAGAAAGATTGGCGAGGGGGGACCAGAGAATGGAGCTCAGACGAGCACCTGCCATGGAAGTAACGATAGAACAATGACAGGCTCGCTACGTCTCTTCTGTGGGAAAGAGGTTGCAGGGTAGAGAAAAGGGCATCCCCCACCAAGCCACGGAGTCTATTTTGTACTCCGTCAAGGCAGGATAGGCTGTTTTTTGCAGCCCCCGCCCAGATGTGGCAGCAGTACTCCATCTTTGGACGTACTTGGCTCTTATATAGATAGAGAATTGCATCATTAGTGAGATATCGTCTGGAGCGGTAGAAGGATCCCACCATTTTCCCAGTGACCTTGGCCACAGACTTGATGTATGTGTTCCATTTAAGATCAGGTGTAAAGGTCAAACCCAGGAGCTTATCAAATCCTGGGGCCTCCCTTAGACGAGAGCCATCCATTTCAATTGATGCCAGATGGGGATCAGAGCGTTTATGATGTAGAGATAGGAGCTTTGACTTAGATGCATCAAAGGTAACCAGCCACCTCTTTCCCCACTGTACCACACGCTCAAGATAAGAGGAGATAGAATCAGAGAGAACATCATCATTTACGGCCTTTGATGTGTTGCCATAGATGATCGTGTCATCAGCATAGATGTCAACGAAAGATTTTAGTATGTGTTTTGGGAGATCATTGATGTAGATCAGGAAGAGAGTTGAGCCCAGTATGGACCCCTGAGGGACTCCAGCATTAATACTGTAGGTATCTGATTTCTGCCCATCAACCACTACTCTTATGAGCCTATCAGATAGAAATGATTTAATGATAGAGAAAACATTTCCAGTTATACCGTAGCTGGAAATCTTGTGTAGTAGGCCTTTATGCCAAACCTTATTTCTTTTTTAAATATTTTCTGAATTGTTCCTTTGAAAATCATTTACCCTCATTCTGATGTTGTTATATGTTGTTCTATTCCGTTCCACACTAAAATTGTGAATCGTTAAATTTACATCTGATAAACTCGTAATCTTTCTTTCCTTTCTGAACGCTGACTTGTTTGCGGCCATTTTTTCCCTTGTGTTTTTAGCATTGCATGCAACAAGTCAGCGTCAGCAGCCGTAAATCTGGCAATAAAAATTGTGAATAAATAAGTAGATATCAAAATAGAATCGTCTGCTAATTCGCGGCATAAAAATGTATCCTGCAGCACTAAGCTGCGACATTTTGGAATCATAAAACCAGCAGATTTATTATCGAGAGAGAAAATCATTTCGATATAAACGCAGAGTTGATTTCAGAAGAGATCAAAAACGGATCTAGTTCAGTAACTCAAGCACCATTACATGTATAACATAGGAGTGTGTTTGTGTGTGCGTAAAACGCTTCATAAATGTCAAATAGAGAGAGAGAGAGAGAGAGAAAAAAAAAAAGTATTTATGCTTAGTTGTCTATACTAATAAGGAGTACTTCCGATACGATTACAGATTCTGTAAATCTAAATTCCCGATTCCGATACAATTACGGATTTCATATTTTTTAATTTTTTAAATGTCGATATGCAGAGTTGTTTTGTGTGGGGGAGGTGGGTCGGATCACCGCAAAACACCCCATCTAATATATGCATATATTTTCGCAAATGTAAAAATATACTTATGTGTGTAACTTATAGATTGTAGTTTTACTGGTAATTTAGAATGAATGAATATGTATTATTTCACCATTAATACGGGCTGTGGTAAGTAAAGTTTTAAGCAAGAACAGCGAAAGAAAAACAACAAAAAGAACCGCTTTAAATAGGCACAACATTTTCCGATTCCGATACCCTAAAAAGTTTCGATATTTTCGATCCCGATTTCGTCCCAATACACACACACACACACACACACACACACACACACACACACACACACACACACACACACACACATATATATAATATAAAGCTGAACGTCTGTGTGTGTCTGGTCACGAATATGGTTGACTATTATAGAAAACTGATCACATATAATGATAGAAGATGTATCGAGACACAGGAATGGGTATGTTTGATCTTGCATAACGATGATTCATTAAAATTGTGGGGTCTGCGACTAGTCCACAAAGTATGGAAATAAAAAATTAAAAAATTAAAAAAAAACGTTTACAAGTGTTTTTGATATAGATGTACATAATAATACTTTGATAAGTATGTTTTAACTTAAATAGGGGTGATATAATAAAATTGTGGGATCTGCGTTCGCGCCTGGCCTCCATAGAATGGAAATAGGAACAAACTTTAATAAAGACTTTTCATATCTATCTGCGTAAGTATACTTTGACAATTATCTTTCAGTTTGAAGAAATATGGTATAATAATATTATGGGCTGTTCGTTCGCGCTTGACCTCCATAGAATGGAAATATGTCACAAAGTTTAACAAGGTTTTTTAATATAGATCCACAGAATATTGTGATGAGTGCTTCAGTGTGAACAGGTATAGTATAATAAATTATGGGGTTTATCTATTTTATTTTTACTTTCATGATATTTTGCTTTGATTTTGATACCCCCAAATTCGAAGCTATCTCTTTACAAGCCTTCCTTTTCATAACCTATCATACTTTCATAAATCCATTTTCTGTAGGCTATTTTTGAACCCAGTCAACGACGGGTACTTTTGCTAGTATATATATATATATATATATATATATATATATATATATATATATATAACTACTTCATTTACTCACATAAATTTAATATACGAAAGTATAGATTTATGCATAAACTTTAAGTATTTACTTCAAAAGTGCTCAATACGTAGGTAGAGCTAGTTAGTAATTTATAAAATATATATGGCGACTAAGCTACACTGAATATTCTGCGTTTAATCCACTGTAGGATTCGTCACGCTTATGCGCGAATTTTTTGGTTGCTTCTTTTTTTTATATATGTTGAGGATTTCTAGTTAGCCAATCAGCTTTCTAGTATCTACCGCGCCCCCTCCTATCAGCCAATGGGCATGCATTTTATCGAACAAAGGATCTGTTTTTGAACTAGGTTAGTGGTTTAAGGTAGATCTTTTCCCTCCTTTTTTATGTATATATGAATATACCTATGTGTACACACACACACACATGCACACACACACACACACACACATATATATATATATATATATATATATATATATATATATATACATATATGTGTGATCGTTTATGGATATTCATGTTTATTTTATTTATTTATTTATTTGTTTTCTATTGTTATTGTTAGTTTTAAAGCTATTTTGTATCGCTATCCTAGAGTGAGTTTTATTTTGTGAACACAGTTGTTTGCTATTACTCGTCTACAGTTTAATAGATTTTGAGGTTCTTTAAAGTACAGGATAGCAAATTTTTCATGGAGGCATAATTTACATGGGTCGTCTAAGTGTCTGCACGTTGTAGCTTGTCTCATTATTTTCCATTCGACTACCGGCGAATGTCCGCTTTCTTTGAGTTCCCAGTATTTATTCGCTAGTGTTGTTTTTATACGGTGTGTTTTTTATTTTTGAAGGTACTTTTGTGGTCATAGTATCGGGTTTTAAAATCTAAGGAAGTCATGCCTATGTAATATTTCTTGTTATTCGGGTTTTCTTTCGCAAATATTGTTGCTTGATGAACTACACTTTTTGTTAGGCATTTATTTTGGACTGGGCAAATTGTGCGGTGTCTACAATTGCATTTATCTTGTTCGTTATTATTATTATTATTATTATTATTATTATTATTATTATTATTATTATTTATGGTATGGTTGTTCTTGTCCGGGGTTGGTTTGTTATTATTATTATTATTATTATTATTATTATTTCTGCTAGTGTTGGTTTTTATTTCTGTCATGGTGTCTACTTTTTTTATTGTTTATTTTATTGTTGTTTACATTGTCTTCATTTAGTATTTTGTTATTATGTGCTTTAATTATCATCTCTAAATTTTCGCAACAACTGTAAGATAACTTCAAGGTATTTTTATTGAAGATTTTGTGTAAGGGGTTGGTTGCGAGAAAGTGTTTTTGAATAAGATCTAGAAATTTCTTGCCAAGTTTTGTTTTTAACATTTGATTGTATGGGGCCGTATACCAAATTATAGTTCTTTTTCTTCTATTTTTACTTTTATTATAGTTGTTGGTGTTTAGTTGCTTATATTTGATATCGATATTTTTGTATCCACTATTTTTTAGGGCTGTTTCGTAGATATTGGTTGACCTGTTAAATGCATTTTCATCGCTTGAGTTATTACTGAGTCTACTTACGATCGAGTTAGGAATGTGTTTTATAATTGATGGTGGGTGGTTGGACTTAGGGTTTACGTAAATTGGAGTAGCGTTATCTTTTAAGTATGGTTCATATGTGTTTTTATCTAAGTTTAACGTGATGTCCAGGAAGTTTTTTTTTTATGTTAGCTGATACGTCCGCTTTTAGGCCTAATTTTTTCATTTCTTTGTGTATGATTTTCTCCCTTGACTTTGTTGGAGTTTTTTATTATAGCTAGTCCGTCATCTCTATATAGGCCGATATCCGTAGTATCGAATATGTTTGTGAGGGTATATAGAATGAATAATCCCACAAGATCTGATGCCTCTGCAGAGTCTCTGGCACCCATCGCCAAATCGAACGAATTTTTCATTTTAGTTTTTATCCATTGGTTATTGTTATTTATTAGAACTGATTTTCTACATTTTTTAATGATGTTGATTTCTTCTGAGGATATATCAGTGTATGCCTTGGCAAATTCTAGGGCAATGTTAAAAAGTTCTTCGGATATCGAGGGATAAAAGTCTATGATGTCAAACTGTATAAACGTACATTTATCTTTGTTTCTATATTTTTAAACCAGGTGATTGCTTCGGTAGTATTTGCCCACTGGTTTAGTTCTAGGTCCTGTTTGATTTGTTTGTTTACTCTAGAAAGTATAGTTTTGCTAATTCTACCTATTTCTGGTTTAGTTGGGTTTATCAGGCGGGTGCTGGGATTATTATTAAAGTCCCATTTGTGGTCTTTAAGCAGAATGTATGACTCTCTAGGTTTCAATTTGCCAACTTTATCGCTAATTTTTAGTTTATCAGTAATTTGTTTACTTTTAGTATTTATTATATATATATAGTCGCATTCGTTTGTGTCTAGTTTTTTGTAGTTTTTTGTAATGTTTTCTGTGATTAGTTTGTTATATTCTTGCTTATCTATTTTGTAAAAGTTTCTGGTTTTATCTGCTTTTACAAAGATTTTATTAGAGTTGTTTATGTTTCTAACGATTTTGTGTAGTTTCCGTTGGAAATTGTTAGGTTGATTGTGGAATTCTAGGTTTTTAATTACGTTTAAAAGGTCATTTTCAAAGTTTATCAAAAGGTCTACTGTTTTCGCATTTTTAAGGGTTTTAAAACCATAGGATTCTTTTTTGTTTACGTTTTCGTTTTTAAGGAAGAAATTTGCTCGCCATCGCATTCGGCGTATTAGTTCATCTGTTTTTTGGATTAATTTAATAATATAGCTATGCTTGCTGGGTGTGGGGATGTTTTTTAGCGATGTTTCGAAATTAACTCTTTCCATATCTATTTTTAATGTGGTGAAATAAATTATTTTGAGAGTGCTCGACTGTTTTAGGAGCTAAGTATAACTACTTCATTTACTCACATAAATTTAATATACGAAAGTATAGATTTATGCGTAAACTTTAAGTATTTACTTCAAAAGTGCTCAATACGTAGGTAGAGCTAGTTAGTAAGTTATAAAATATATATGGCGATTAAGCTACACTGAATATTCTGCGTTTCATCCACTGTAGGATTCGTCACGCTTATGCGCAAATTTTTTGGTTGCTTCTTGTTTTTATATATGTTGAGGATTTCTAGTTAGCCAATCAGCTTTCTAGTATCCACCGCGCCCCCTCCTATCAGCTATAGTCGCCATATATATTTTATAAATTACTATATATATATATATATATATATATATATATATATATATATATATATATATATATATGCGCCGAGTCGAAGAAATTTCCAAGTTAGTTTCTGGAGGCGCATTACTTCACTCATTACTCCCAGTTTTCGTTAAGACATGTATCTAGGAGATGAAACTCTGATGTAAAAACCTGTGTTGTACTTTATGCTTGTCTTGCAGCAGTCATCTGCACCGTCGAGAATTAGCAGTAATATCAAAAAGTGTGGTTGGCTCTACACAAAGCCTTCACCATTATGAACAAATCATCTGTGTGGATTTCCGAACAACTTAGTTGTTGTAGCAGAATATATATATATATATATATATATATATATATATATATATATATATATATATATATATATATATGTATGTATGTATGTATGTATACTAGCTGAAGGCCCGGCGTTGCCTGGTCGTACAATTCACTTAAACATGATATTTTGATTTATGCAGATGCGTTTGTATTATTATTGAACCAATCCTCTATTGAATATTATATATTACGAGGAATCAGTTGTCCGGTTGACTAATTTGAAAAAAGAAAAAAAAAAACAACAACATCAACAACTACAATAATAATACTGATAATAATAATAAAAATAATAAATAATGATGATAATGTCGTTCATCAAATTCTGTTTGTCATATACACAATATCACATCAGCTGATATTTTGGCTTGACGATGAATGCCTTGGAAAGTCAAATTTGATTAATTTTTAGTTTTTTATTTATTTATTTATTTATTTTTTACAAGGTGGTCACCACTTATCAAGGCCCGGAAGCCACTCGGGAATAAGGGTTATTGCGTGTACAGTACGTTAATGTTGAGATTTGATAAAGTGTCTACCTAAGGGGGCGGTTCATCAGGAATTTGTTTATGTTGGACTTGAAGTCAGGTCGGAAACAGGCAGATGGAACAGAGTTCCACAGGCGTGCACTTCTAAGACGAAAGCTTTGTTCATGGAATCTACTTTTTGTTTTGGCAAAGTGGGGAAAATATTTGACAGTAGTTTCAGCTAGACGGGTGTTTTTCGTGAATGATCGGCGAGGGGGGACCAGGGATTGGAGCTCAGACGAGCACTTGCCATGGAAGTAACGATAAAACAAAGACAGGCTCGTAACGTCTCTCCTGTGGGAGAGAGGTTGCAGGGAAGAGAAAAGGGCATCCCCCACTAAGCCACGAAGCCTATTTTGTACTCTGTCTAGGCAGGATAGGCTGTTTTTAGCAGCTCCTGTCCTGATGTGGCAGCAGTACTCCATCCTTGTACGTACTTGGCTTTTATACAGATAGAGAATTGCATCAGCAGTGAGATATCGTCTGGAGCAGTAGAAGGATCTTACCATTTTTCCAGCGACCTTGGCAATAGACTTGATGTACGTGTTCCATTTCAGGTCAGGAGTGAAGGTCAAGCACAGAAGCTTATCAAAGCATGGAGCTTCCACTAGTCGAGAGCCGTCCATTTCAATTGATGCCAGATGGGGATCAGAGCGTTAATGATGTAAAGATAGGAGCTTGGCTTTAGATGCATTAAAATTAACCAGCCACCTCTTCCCCACTGTACCACGTGCTGAAGATCAGAGGAGATAGAATCAGAGAGAACTTTGTCATTTACAGTGTTTTATGTGTTGCCATAGATGGTTGTGTCATCAGCATAGATGTCAACGAATTTGGGAGATCATTAATGTAGATCAGGAAGATAGTTAGGCCCAGGAGGGACCCCTGAGGGACCAGCATTAATACTGAGGGCCTCTGATTTCTTCCCATTAACCACTACTCTTATGAGCCTATCAGAGAGAAATTATTTAATGATTGAGAAAACATTTCCAGTAATACCGTAGCTGGAAATCTTGTGAAGTAGGCCCTTAAGCCATACCTTATTGAAGGCCTTCTGTATGTCAAGAGCAATTGCCCTGGAAAGGAAACCTTTGTCAAGAGATTCACTAATCCTATGAGATGTAACCGTCAGTACATCTGCTGTAGATCTAGCAGAATGGAAAACATATTGCATGTCACTAAGGTTATTTCTGCTGAGGTGGTTGACTACTTCTCTATTTAATATAGATTCCAGCAACTTACTCATGACACACAGGAGATTTATTGGTCTGTACTGAGAGGGGGACGACTTATCACCTGAATTCTTAAATACAGGGCATACTGATGAGGTTTTCCAGGGTGTTGGGAAGCACTTCTCCTTAAGGCAATGCTTAAACAGTTTTGTAAGTATGGCGGCAAGTTCTGGTTGAAGCTTTTTCAGCACTATAATTGGAATGCTGTCAGGGTCAGTTGCTTTACTGGAATCAAGGTTCTTGATTAGCTTAGCGACTTCACGTACAGATATTTGTATATTGCATAGCGTGTTGTCTGTTATAGGAGGGAATACGGGGAGTTGATGGCCTTCATCGTGTAGAGGAGAATTAGCTGCAAAGTTCTTTGCAAATAGTTTGGCTTTGTCTGATGCTGACGAGATGACCTCAGGTCCATTGATGATGGTTGGGATAGCCATTGATGATGGTTGATTCTGTTCAGGATCCTGTTTGCTATTTGCCAAAATTTGTGGGAACCAAGCCACCGCTCAGCAACTTTGGATTTAACGGACTGAGCATATAGCTCTCTTGCATTTTTTATTACTCTTTTACAGTGGTTTACAAATATACAAACTAAAAAATGATTTGCGGCGATTTTAAACGGTTCCTCTTTTTTTTTTATCGTAAATTGAACTCATTAATAATGAAAAAAAAAAATAAATAGAATGATGTGATACACCCGGGCTGGAACAAGGGATCATTCGCTCTATAGTCGAATGCTCTACCACTGAGCAATATCTCCAGATGACAATACATCTGTAATTTTTTAAGGAAAAAAAATGATTTGCTGAGATTTTATTATTTCCTTTGGCCAGTGTAATGTAAAATATTCCCCATGTAAAAATTCTTCTTTTTTTATCTAGAAAAGAGAAAGAGTATTTTTAACATAGGATTTTTTCGATTTTCGATACTTATCAGATGAATTTCTGTACAAAACATATCTAAGAACACTGGCAGACATATAAATTACCTTTGTGTGAAATTTGCAAAAGGTATGCTCAGCCGTTATGGAACCTATGAGGAAGGAACTCACACACGCAAAATGACTTTTATATAATAGTAAAGATAAAGATGGAGATTTTGACACAAAAAATTTAGAAAAACAAAGGTATAATCAAACAGTTGAACGTTTGCTTAAATATATTTTTGATTGTAGATGTTTACACCTACTTACATTTGACGTTCGTGCAGAAAACAGAATGTAGTGCTGGAACCGTCTATGTAAGATAGTATTAAAAACACGAAAACAATATGCAAAAAAGAGTTCAAAACAACTACCTAATTTAAGGATATAAAACAAAACTGATTGATCCCTTTTCAAGGAAAGTAACTCTAACTGACTCTCGTCATCTTAGTTGCTACGAGTTATTTCCTTTATAGCTGAAGTTGCACAAATTATACAGAGCGAACTTGGCTAAATAAATAAGAATTACATTTAAGTAGAAACACATAATCTATACTCCTATAACCTGTGTGTGTTGCTATTCATATTAAAACCCCCTTTTTCTATTTATTTAGGTATTTATTTGCTTCCCTACGAAAGTAAATGTGACACAAGGTCGTTTTTAACGTGGGTGAAAACCCAGCTCCCCTAAAACAAGGGCAAAAAAGAGGCAAGCTGGCAGTATCCAAAAATAGTAATTGTCTCAGTACGAAGGGTTTCTCCCTTCGAGCAAGGACCAATTAACTTAAATGAAGTAGCAGAACAGATACTACACCTTAATCAGGCCCGAACGCCAAGAAACAAAAAAGGCAAGCCTTTTTTTCTATTCATTTAATCAGAAAATACAACTTTGTTTCATATGGATCATGGAATTGCATTCATCTGCAAAAGATCTAGCTAATTTGCATATTTTTTGAACATTCATTTTAATTAATTCCCAATTAGTTTTTTTCGGTTTTCTTAGAGGATGATCACCTTTAGTTAACTATATGTATAATTATATTCATGCAGATATTCTACATGATTTATACTTGCGTAATATTTGCGTAAAAAGATTATAGTAAACCCAAATCTTTCTATGTATATTATGTATGCGTATATATATGTGTTTCAAAAATTTTGCCCACCAAACTCCTCTCTCAGTTTTTGATTTAAAGACATGAAACTTAATATATAACGTATTCGAACCGATGCAAAACTTTATATTTGGGTTTTAGCCGGGAAAATCAGTACAAAAGTGTGACAATTAAAGAAATGGACTTCGCTAGGTGAAAGTCAAACGATGGCATCACGAATATGCATGCGTAACGTAATAGCTATTGTTTAATGTTCTAATTTTTAGCCTTGGAGCAAAATATCTTCATAGCTCAGGCATTAACGTAAAACAAAAAATAAATCGTAAGCTAAACATTTCGATTTCGATTCTAGATGGTGGTGCACGAGTTATTTTTTTGTTTAACTTTTTAAATCATTACTAGAGCTATGACAGCAGCATATTCTTTTCATTGTTTTGACTTAAGTATATATCCGACACAGTTAATCAACTGAGAACCACATCACTCTGTATAAAAGCATATAAGATATCAACAGATACACTCTGGAAAGTCAAAACAATGAAAAGAATATGCTGTTGTCACAACCCTAATCATTACTATATATGTGGTCCAATATAATATAATAATAAATACGAATTCTGCATTAATAAAATAATCATATTTAAGCATATTTTACAACCGGTCAATCCCGGCTGACCGCTAGTACATATATATAATTATTACTCGTAAAGTGTCATAGTCGCCCCTCTGCTGTTTTAACGACGTCGGCGACCACGGCTTTTCAAATTGTAGAACTATGGTAATCTCAAGATTACAAGTAAAAACGGTAATTTTCTGTCTTGATTCGGAGGTGCATCTCCTCCAGTGAGTTAAACACGCCCCCATGTACCAACCTGTAAAATTCTATGATTAGTGGGGCAGGTTATCTCAATATTCCATAAAAATCTTTCACTTAGTGATACAAGCACCAAGTGAAAGATTGTTTCAGCAATCTGTCCCACTAGACTCGGCGCGGTACATACAATGGCTAGCCTTCCCAAATAGTCATCCATTTAGTACTGGCCATGCTCAGCGTTGCTTAGCTTTGATGATCTGGCGAGAACCGGTGTGTCAATGTAATTATGCCGTATTAATATTTAATAATATCATTTAATACTATCAAACATAAAATAACATCTCACACTTAAACAATAAACACTTTTGTGCGATCTATTTCAACAGACTTTATATAATTTCCGGTTTCCTGGAAAAAAAACCTAGAGTAATAATAATTTTGGTAAAGCTTACATCCACAGGATAAATATCCAGAGAATCCTTACTGTGTATATACAAGTGCTCAATAAGCCATTTAGTATCTCACTCCCGACGCTATCCTCAACCTATACAAGAGACAAATGGAATACTGCTGCTCCTTAGAGTACCCTCTTTTCCCTAGGTAAAGTCCAAAACTGTCTTTGTAAGTTAGTGAGCGAGGAACCCTCAACTTTGAAAACATTTGTAACAAATACTTGTTTAGCTACAAAAACCCCTTACTCTCTGTCCGTGCCTAAGCTAAATGTAAATTCCATGAGCAGAGTTTCTTTCCCAGACATATACGCCTGTGGAACAAGATACTGTGGAGCTACTTCCTGGCTGACTATAACTTGGTCCTTTTCATGTCCAATGTAAATACGACATGATCATGATATACGACATAATATACGTTGACACACTGGTTCTCATCAAATCACCGAAGTTAAGTAACGTTGGGCCTGGTCATTACTAAAATGGGCAACCAATTTTGAATTCCAAGTGCTGTATGTAGGAAGACGTCGACACCTCTCTGTAAAAATTACAAAAACCCAACGTTGTCATCTCACCTAACGGGGATATACATGCAGCTGAGGAGCGCTTGTGAATTTCATACTCCCATGGAACGTCCTCCTTCAGAGAAAGCTGATTAAAGCCGAATAGGGTTAGTGCTGTTTTATACAAACACACACAATGTAAATACGTTTTTAGTGACCCATCCTGTTGAATAACTAAGCCCTACCCAAGTTCCATTTTTACTGATCATCATTGAGTTATCTCACCAACTAACACTTATAAACTCTTATCCTTGAGTGGCCTCCTGGCCTTGTAAAGTGAAATTTCCAAGTAAAAAACAAATGCTGTCACCAAAATATGTCTTGCTTTACAAATGTGTAACCAAATAATGTTTGTTTAAACAATGATTTTTTCATTTAATGTTTATGTATGTGACGTACTAAAGTTAGTTAATTTGCATATTTCTTTGCAAAAGGGCATCTCATTAATTCACTATTTGTTCTTATTATTTTTTTAAAAATTCAATAATCATTTTTATTTGATTATAACACATATATTAACGTCTATGTTGTATAATATGATAGAAAATTAACACTTTGGTGAGGAAAGCATTTTTCTGATCAATATATTTTTCTGATCAATATATTTTTCTGATCAATATATTTTTCTGATCAATATATTTTTCTGATCATATTTTTGGAGATTGCAATCTAGTTCTCTATTGTAGATTGAAAACGAATATGTTAATATGAAATTAAATCTCACCGTAATCGATTTCGATTCATTTAAACAAAAAAGTCGATTATTTTATTCCATTGTAATATTGTAAAATTAAAAATGAAGCCCCCCCCCCTCGGGAAAAAATGTCTCAATTAACATTTTGCACATATAGGGTAGATAAGGGCTTAGTTTTGGGGATGAAAAGAGTCTTTTTGATCAAATTTATTTCTGATTTTTGGTTCCCTTAATTCTTATAAGAAACACCAGAAGACGAGTAGTTCCCTGGTGTATATTAGTCAGGTTCACCTCTAACCTTGCATATTGCCACTTGGACGTAAGGGGCTACTATTTGGGACCATGAATAGAAAAGATTAACAAGGTGTTTATTTAAATATTACATTTAAACTTCTCCATATCAGTATAGTTAGAGAAGCAGGTAGAAGGAAGGGAATTCCAAAGTCTAGCTGTTCGAGGAAAGAAGCTATTAGAATAGAAAGCTTTCTGGTATTAAGGAACCTCAACAGTGAAGGGGTGTAATTTTGTTGCTAAGAGGGTTTGTCGGGGATATGTACGTCGAGGAGATACAAGTGCAACGAGTTCATCGTAGCACATTCCATTAAAATACTTGTAAAACAATATGCAATATATATATATATATATATATATATATATATATATATATATATATATATATATATATATTGTATATTGTAGCTGTTGAAAAAGGAACACTGAATTGTTTTTGTATTCATGGTAAAAAGAAAGACGGAGGGAAAACATTCAATGAAGGTTAAAAAAATAAATAAAGGTGTAGAGTCAGTATTCCGTCAAAATAGAGAAATAAAATGGAACAAACCGTGTTATGTGCTCATCAACGTTTCGTCTTTATTTCATCCAGAGCAAGTCTCGAAATAAAGACGAAACGTTGATGAACACATAACTCGGTTTGTTCCTTTATATATATATGTGTGTGTGTGTGTATATATATATATATATGTATGTATGTATGACTTATTTGTATGTGTGCGAAACCAGTTCAACCAAACTGTCTGTCAATTATTGGTCTACAGACATGAAACTTGATAGATATGGGATTCGGACCTCCGGAACAAATTCAATTTGGATTTTAGCCAGTAAAAATACTTACTAAGGAGTCATAATTTACAAATTGGAACTTGGCCGGCATAAGTCGACTAAACGTGTTAGTTCTATGTATACGCCATTATTCATCTAATCGTTTAACTGCTTTCATTTTTAAAGTTTTTATATGCATATGGGCTTTGCTCAAATAGTTACGAATAATGCTCGAGAGCTATATGCTTGCCTGCTGAATTTAAGTGATGGCATCCAAGTCATTTTTTTTACGTTTGAAATCACTATTTTATATTGAATACTATATAATAACCGATGCACGTAAAATATTAATAATAAAAATAAAATAAATAAATACGTCCCACAAAAAAATAAGAGGCAACTCATTCATAGCTCTTTAAAAAAACGCTATATATGTGTGTGTGTGTGTGTGTGTGTGTGTGTGTGTGTGTGTGTGTGTGTGTGTGTGTGTGTGTGTGTGTGTGTCTATTTATATATGTCCACATTTTGTTTGTGTAGGCAAATTCAAGTGTTTAAGATAAATGAATTTACAACAATGGAGTTTTAATTTCATATATATACTAGCAAAAGTACCCGTCGTTGACTGGGTTCAAAAACAGCCTACAGAAAATAGACTCTGATTTATGAAAGTATGATAGGTTATGAAAAGCAAGGGTTGTTATGAGATAGCTTCGAAGTTGTGGGTATCAAAACCAAAGCAAAATATGATAAAAGTAAAAATAAAATAGATAAGCCCCATAATTTATTATACCATACCTGTTCACACTGAAACACTTATCACAATATTCTGTGGATCTATATTAAAAAAAAACTTGTTAAACTTTGTGATATATTTCATTCTATGGAGGTCAGGTGCGAACGAACACCCCATAATTTTATTATACCATATTTCTTCAAACTGAAATATAATTATGAAAGTATAGATAGATATGAAACGTCTTTATTAAAGTTTGTGCCTATTTCCATTCTATGGAAGCCAGGCGCGAACGCAGACTCCACAATTTTATTATACCATCCCTATTTAAGTTAAAACATACTTATCAAAGTATTATTATGTACATCTATATCAAAAACACTTGTAAACGTTTATTTTTAATTTTTTATTTCCATACTTTGTCGACCAGGCGCGTACGCAGACCCCACAATTAATGAATCATCATTATGCAAGACCAAACATACCAATTCCTGTGTCTCGATATATCTTCTATCATTATATGTGATCAGTTTTCTATAATAGTCAACCATATAGGAGCCTATTCGTGACCAGACACACGCACACAGACGTTCAGCTTTATATATATATATATATATATATATATATATATATATATATATATATATATACCCGGGATACGGTGGCTCTGGGATACGTTTTTCAGCTTACGATGTAGAATACGATGTTTTCCCCGACCCCTGGTTACAGTATTTGCCCCACCTTACGGTATTATTTATAATGTTACTTGACTATATACATGTGTATTATATACTGTACTATAATTTTTTTTACTAATTTTTAATACCGTATTCCGGGGTTAAACTGTATATATATATATATATATATATATATATATATATATATATATATATATATATATATATATTTGTCCGTATCTTATTTTTGTAAATAGCTGGTCCTATGATGTGAAAGAATGTGTTAAATCATTTGCTAATTATCATAATCACGAAAGAACAAAAGATTAAGTCAGCTTAAGTGTAAACAAAACCCAACGAATCCCTAAAGGATCAGTGAAGGGAACTGACATACAAAGCAAATCTTTTTGAATAGAAAACAGACCAAAGGGAGCAACATTTTTACTGGGACAGAAGAAAATAAAAGAAAGTTCAAAAGAAAAACAAAATCAAAAATAAAATGGAAGGAAAATAGGGAAAGATGGGGAATTTGTGCAGTGTGTGTAGATATGCGTGTTTTATATATGTATGTGTATTATGTATCCGCATAGCTGTATGAGTATGTATGTGTTGTTTTTCTATGTGTATATATGTGTGTGTCTTATGTATACTTATGAATACGTGTGCGTTTTGCAAATGCCACAAGTGCAGCTATTCCTAAGTTGGAACCGATCAAGAACCTGACCCAAGATCGAATCGGTATCTTTCAGCTGTTTTCGGTAAGTTGTCGGAAAAGTAGCTGAAAAAGACGACTGTATTAGTTGGAAAAATATCATCTCTCAGCAGACAAATTGTTTTCATTATAACAAGAAAAACATTTTCTGATACTTTTCTTGAAAAAATGTTTTCGATCATAGTTGTTCCCATGAACAAAAAATAACTTTTAAATTTTCTTTGAAAATAACCTTCTTAGATAGTTACCATGAATATAAAAAAATACATTTTATTTTTAGGCATTGTTGTTTGAAAGTTCTCGTCTTCAAAAATTGTTTCTTCTTGAAATATTTGTTAGACTTAAAAAATTCTTTCGTATAAACGGAAAGTTTTTTCTTTTTGTATTAAAGTTTTGTTTTCGGCGTTTTGCATTTCTCCTTTGACAGTGTTTACGTTTGTTTCCGGCAACTTTTTCAGCTACTTACCGTTAACTGCCGGAAGATGCAGACGCAGCCTTGGGTCACATTCTTGATCAATTCTCATAAGTTTCATGTTCATATTATCAAGAAATGCATTTTTTGAAAAAAGATAGAGGACTGTCCGAAATATTAAATTTACATCAACGCCTACAATTTTCATGATATTGTTCGAGTGAAAATTGCTCCAGACAAGGCATGAATCCACCTGATGTAAGAAGGTAAGAAATAGTCTTTCCAGTTAAAAAATTAGCCAACGATAAGGGTTGTACGCGTAAATCAAAGCCCAGAAAACAGTAATTTCCTCACTTTGCTCATGGTATGAGAGGACTAAACGATAAATTAGGGAAAGCTGAAGTTACAAAGGTTTTGAAAATAAACCCAATGTCCACTTTCTACTCTCCACTTTTATAGGAGGATGGGGAACAATACCTACCATAAAAAACAATGAGAGTGTAGAGAAAGACTAGCAACACATCTTTAGTGAGAGGAGATAAAATCTGTCACCTTCCGTACACTAATTATACTAGTTGGGGATTCATCTTCGATAATCAGTTTCACAAAGACTGAACACACACAAATATACATATAATAAGACACAATTACGTTGACATACCGGTTTTCGCCAGATCCCCGAAGTTAAGCAACGTTGAGCCTGACCAGTACCAGATGGGTGACTATTTGGGAAGTCTAGGCGCTGTATGTACCGCGCTGAGTTGTAGAAATTTCCAGGTTGATATATGGGGGCGCATTAATTCACTGGGAGAGATGCATCCCAGTCTTCGTTAAGGCATGTATCTAGGAAAAGGAAAATCTGATGTAAAAACCTACGGTTTACTGTATATTCTGTCCTGGGTTAGCAGTAATACCAAAAGGGTAAATGGTTCTACACAAAGCCTTCACCACTATAAACAAATCATCTGTCTGGATTTCTGGGCAACTTAGTTGTTGTGGTGGAAGCTCATACGTCGAAATCGACGGGAGAATCCATCATGTGCATATAATAACACATATTATAACATACATCTTCTTAGTTGGCCATCCTTATCCAATGATGACGATCTTGTGAGTCTGCTGATGTTTAAATAGTCCAACCCTCCATCCACAATGTGTAGGTCATCTGAAAGAGATGCGGGGTGTAGCAGGGATGGACTGGCGAGCATGCTTCTTTGCACGCTTCGCTGTATGATCATGTATTCCCTGCTCCTCAATACAGTTCACTCCCTATAAACTGAGGGAGCGCCAGGGATCCCAGGAGGAAGCAAACTATATACATACTAGCAGGGAGACCCGACATTTTCCGGAATTGAATGATGATCAACGAATATTTCACACCCCTACATTTTTATTATCACGGGAGGAAACTTCACATGCCTACATGCAGTAACAGTGCAAAATATATGTTATTCTACATTGCACTCTAGAGAACCTACTGTTTCTTTTATAAAATTATTTTATATAAACTTCTTTTCAGTTAACGAAAAAAAAACACTAAAAATTTATGTGCGGGGTTTGAACCTACAGACCACGTCATGCAAAAAAAAGCATGTAAATTTTCAAGTCTTATACTTTGCAGTTAATGAAAAACAAAATTAAGAAAATTTACGTGCGGAGTTTAGACCTCCAGACCATCTCATAAAAAAAAACAAAAACACGCTATCAACTTACCCACAGTAGAATTTTCACGGCCCGTTGTTCTACCATTGTTGCTAAGCGATGACATGGAAAAACGGATTTACCAATGATAGATAAATAAAAATAACGATTTCGATTATCGATTATCGATAATTATCGAGGGTATTCTGAGACAAAAATGAACTAAGATCACTCCAAGATTCTGTAAATTTTAAAGAAAATCTGTTCAGCCGTTTCGGAGTCTATAAGGAACAAACTCTCACACACAGAGACAAAGCTGCATTTATATAATTGTAGAGTTAGACATGCAATAACATACACATATATACATAAAATAACACACATACATGCAATAACACATCCATATACATATAATAATAAACACATATGCATACATAATAGCACACGCACATATATATGCATACAATAACACATACATATGGTAGCTTCCTTCAGTCTAGAGAGACTATGAATATCCACTCTAATGGTGTTTGCGCATGGAATTTTTATGGCAAAAGTTGCACAACATTCAACCACGTATCTCTTGAGTCGGCGTTGTTTAATACCAGTGGTAAGTGGTTCAGGACGACCGGAAACTATGCTGAGATGAGTATAGAGCACGCACAATGCTTAGATTTTCCAAATGGTCACTTATCTGGTACTAGCTATGCTCAACGTTGCTTAACTTCGGTGATCTGACGAGAATCGTTGTACCAACGTGATTATGCCGTATACATACACATAATAATATATACATATACTAACACACATGTACACACATAATACAAATATATACACATATAACAACGCACACATATAGGCATATAATAACACACACATCACACACATACAGATACACGCAAACGTACACATATTAAATATTAAATGAGTAAAACCCACAAGCATATATGATTGAAAACAACGGTAAATGAAAGTATAACTTGCTGAATATGAGGTTATTTTATTTATTTTTTTTTTTTAGTATCATCTATTTTCATGGAATGTACTACGACGTTGCTGGACCAATACCTCTTCAATGTAAATATCTCCGACCGACCTGGCAAGCAGCAAAATCCCACCCTTTACTTTAGAGATTTTCAGAGGATGAAATTATATCCACTTTAATAACATTTTTCTTGTACTTCTTGGCTTACTACTTTCCAAACTCTACCAACATGCAGAAACTTAAATGAAATGTGAACAAACATTTCGCTACACAACTCTCTAGTTAGGATGTTTCTGTAGGTATGACCCCTAATTCACGATAGTCCATTATGTCTCAGTGGTAACTTCCTTGATTTGTATTAAATCAAAAAAAAAAAAAAAAAAAAACGTGGCTCAAAGAGAGAGTGGGTGAGAAAAATCGATAGTTTCTTGGAATCATAAAAAGTATAAAAATCTGGTTCTAAAATGCATTAGCGAGATATGATTAATCAATGATTATCGATCGTTGCTCCTCTCTCCCCCTAATTGATTGGTTAACGATTTGGAATGAGGGCCAAGACGAATAAATGTCCTCTGTCCTCCAACAAGTTTTTTTTTTTTTACTCGGGAGTCACCACTTATAAAGGTCCGAAAGGCCACTCGAGGATAAGGGTTAATAAATGTAAGTTAGTAGTGTAGAAATCGTTAATGGTGTAAATTGGGTACAATTTGATTATTTATAAGGGAGGCTCAACAAGAATTTGTTTACATTGGATGTGAAGGCTACTATGGTTTATTCAACCAACAAGTAAGCCAGCGGAACAGTGTTCCACAGACAGGCAGAAAGAAACTTTGTTCATAGAATCTGCGTTTAGATTTAGGCACAGATCGAGAGTGGGTGAAATCTTATATAGTGGCTTATACAGTAAACAATGATTCATTTATTTATAAGGATGTAAAAAAAAATTAAATTTAGTCAGAAAATTAAAAAATATATATATTTCTTTTTACACTTTCACACTGGTGCATTGTACGAACCAATTGTTACTATTGCATATTACGAAACGGATTTATCATAAATTTCCGGTGTGACTGGATAGGAAACTGGTCGCGTTGCTGATTAGCTATAAGAAATAAGAATAAGAAGACGACTTTTGATAAATCCGAAAAAAAAATTAAATTCTTCAATTTTAATCAGTCATAACAATAGCGCACATGACGATGCATTTTACCAGACTAGATAAAACATTACAGATACGGGAGCAAGTCGTAAACCCTAACCCCTAACCCAGAAACAAAAACCTTAACCAGTAACCCATCAGCAAAAACGAAAGCCGTAACCCGAAAACCCTAACTCCAAAACGAAGACCATAAACCTAACCCAAAAAGCAAAGCCATTAACTCTAACCTTAATCCCTGAAAAAAATAAATAAATAACCGGTGCATAAGATGCAATAGTACTTTAGCTTTTAATCACGCGAAAAATGTTTCTATTAGGTTGACGAGAAAGTTCTTGCAGATTTTTTAATTTTTATTTCAAATGATGTATTTTCAAATAAGTTTTATATATATATATATATATATATATATATATATATATATATATATATATATATATATAATTTTAAAGAGCGTTTTCGCTATATCTAACCGTTTGAATTACAATCGTTTAAAAATGTCTTATTTTAAGTATGTTGAATACAAGATAGAAAAAAGCAAAATCAAACAATGTTCTTATATTTGTTAAAAGTGTATTCAAGATAAACAGAAAAGCTGCTATAATGGAGCAGATTACCCAAACAATCGTTCATTTGATGATACAAGCATGAGATTTGGCATAAATATTCGCTGGATAGTAGATTTTAAGAAAAAAGTGCTGGCCACCTGAAATTCCAATATGGCGGCCATTTTCCAAGATGGCCGCCATAGGAGTCCAAATTTTGAAAAATTTCAGCATATTATTGTATAATACAGTGCGTTTATCGAGCTTAAGTTGGTTTTGTTGTCATAATATTACTCACTTTAAGCTCGTTCAGTGTTCTAGTGTTCCTGTAGAAGCTTGACAAGGGCAACTGCAAAGTTTAGTACAATGCAACCCAGTCTTTTTACATTTGCGCCTTCCACCACAGTCAGTCTTGCATCCACATTTTCTCAGTTCACTGCAACATTTTGAAATCGGTTCCAGTGAAGTCCACACAATTTTCCAAGAGTCATCTTCTTTTGACCATCCCCACTTTGAAGGACACTGAAGTTCTGGATAACGTATGACACTTTGCCCCCAAACATGACCTGCTTGATAGGCAGCTCTTTTGGCATGTTCCTTGAGTGCATTTTGAGTTGGTGGGATTAAGTCATATGACCTTTGCTTCCGTGCAAAGAGGTCAAGTCTTGCGTCATCTACTGATGAGGTTGCACTGGACCTATCATACATGAGAATTACATATTTCTCCAATACTTGTAGATCAGACTCCTCAACTTCAGATGGGCTGAGACTGAGTTTTGCAAATGTGGCTGAGACTTCATTAAATACATTCCATGTCTGCAAGGCTGTCTTTTTTCCCTTGCCATTGAAAGAAGATACAACATCACACCCTGTGAAGGCATGGAAGAACAACATTCCCTTGGATTTCTCTGGTCCTAGATTGGACACAAGGTCATGTATAGGAACCCAAGTGGTGTGTTCCCCCTTGCCGAATCTCACCCACATTTCCTGAAGACCAATTGCTGTGAGAGAAGGCATCATCGATATGGCAATTACTACAATGTCTGTGTCATTTGCATCAACCAGTGCAGACTTGTAGCCCTCCTTAGCTGCATGCCAAGCATGTAAGAATATCCGTGTGTCGGCCTCCTCATGCGTACAGGGTGCCAATTCTTCTAAGCTGAAGTTGGTGTAATTGGCACTGGTAAGGACGATTTCCTCCCTAGTCACAAGGACTGCATTGCTTGTGGTCATTTCAGCTATGGCATCGGCAAGGAAGTGGAAGAGTTCTGATTTGTTAGTGCTGTCTCGAAGGAAGCTCTTCCAGTTTGTAGGCGGTTTGCTCTTTGCGGTAACTCTCCTCCTGATGGCCTTTCCACGTTTAGATCTAGCTTCTGACTTAAGGCTGGTCTTATGGTATACATCAAAAATGATATCTGTTCTCTTGTGAGTGTGGCTGTAGTTCTGCACCAAGGGAAGAATATCGTTTTGGGCATATTCCTCAAATGTCTTTGGTGTTTTTGGTGCAACAGCATTCACCAGTGAAGCCCCATCAACAATCAGTACATCAGATTCTGGCTTGGACTCTGGAAGCTGGACTTGCCCTTGGAGAATTTCCACAAGATCTGACTTGGTACTTGGACGTAGGTTACCATTCTTGCTGAGAGAGGGGGGAAACGACTGGTTCTCATGCTTGAAAAATTCCTGTAGATCACAACCTCTAGTTTGGCAAGAGATGAAAAGGCGGGAAAACAGGTGGCAATCCTCCTTTAGCAGTTTCTTCTCAGATTGTTTGCTTTGGCCAGTCCCCGTTTTGAAGAAATCTATGCTGTTCTTCTTGAGGGACTGGTAGAAATATTGACCATCGTTAAGTTTATCCATAAACGTTTTGAACTGTTCTTTCCCCTTCTGAAGATGTGTAGCAACACGTTCAGCCGCAGATGATTCTGCTATGTCCTTTGTGTCAAGGGTCAGCAGATCTCCTGTCACCTCAGTGAATGGATTGCCCATTTCCTCTAGGACCATGGTGAGCCTTTGAACCTTCTCAAGGAATGTCTTCTGAGCTGCAGGTGACTGTTCATGGTGACGAGTGTCACTCTTCACATCCTTACTCCCTGATGCTGTTTCATAGTCGGCCACCAACTTCCTTATTTCTGGCCCAGCCACCATCCATCTTCGAAGAGCTGCTGGATCTTCTGTCAGCCCAATAGCTCCACCATCTCCTTTGATGCTAGCATTATTTTGTTCATGGGCTTGGTCAATGGCGACTGATGAGAAATGCCTGTCATATTTGTGAACTACAAAGTTTCCATTTTGGAATTGTTGTGCAACCTCTGGGTGTTGCCTCTCTAAGCTCATCATATCTCGAAGATGAACTGGAAGCCATCGTGCATAATTAACACTGTTGTTTGCGAAGAAATAGGGTATCAGTTCTGCCAGAGATTCACGATACAATGCGAAATTTCCCTCTCTGAAAGCACGTATCAGTGTCAGAATGGTCAGCTTCATGTTCAGAATCAAGAACCAAAACTGAAACAGAGGACTCTCTTTACTGCGGAAGCCACACCACTCTTCAAAGGTGACAGTTTTCTCATCACTGTCTTGCTGTTCAACAAGATATGCACTGTAACCTTTCTTCAAGAGCTTGAATAAACTGCTTGCTGTAACCTGATGAACTTGGCGAGTCTTTGTAACATTTGTAGCTGATAGAAATGAATCTGCAGAGCCTGAAGATGCTATTTCTGCCTCAACAAGTGCACCAGTCCATCCGCTGCCCTCTAACATTGACCCTATAGATTTAAAGGCTGTCATTTCAATATGTAGTCCACCAAACATTATTACAAACTTGTCCTCCCCATATATGTCTGGCCAATGCCACTGTATCTGTTTCGCCAGTGCATAGAGTGGCTGGTCTGCTGTTATAACGGGTGTTTGTCCTGGGTTGAGGAACGACACAGTTTCCTTGATTTTGTCCATAGCATGCTTTATGGTGGCAACACTGTGTGCTTGATCTCGCAGAAGGGGCAGCAAAGTATTTATACTAGTCACAAATTCTGCTCTTTGGTCGCTTGCATGATGGGCAGACCATGTTACATTTGGTGAACCATCTACATCAGTGGTATTATGGACCTTTTCCAACCATTCATTTTCAAGCTTGACCTCCTCTTGGAAAAGACTGGGATATGGAAGTGAAAAATCATCACGGATGCTTGGTTCTGGATTCTTCTTACGGAAGAAGGCTGGTGGAATATTTGTATATGACTCTGGAAGATTCGGGACCTTCTTCGTCCGACCTTCTGCAACATTGGCCAAGATGCGTGCTTCTCCTACATTATCTGAACTTGGGTGCTGGAACATTGAAATACTTGTACCATGGAAAGATGTGCTTGATGTTGTTTCTGTTGGGTTGTGATCTATGTTATCTACAGCAGATGTTGTGAACAGCCCTTTCCTCAAATTTGGTGGACACACGACATCATCTTCTACATATTGCTTTACAGCAGTCTCACCCAACTGTCCTGATATTTCCAAAACTCTGTCATAAGATATGCTTATTCCATTCTCATGCAGCTTGTCGATCAGTTGTCTCTTTCTTGTCTTTGCAAAAACTTTCATTCCAACATAAACAGCAAATGGTGTTTCACGGTCTTTGGCATGTCTTTGAGATTTCGAACCTTTCCTGTACTTTGAGTAACAGTTGAAGTGCAGTAGTTGAGCAATGGCCACATCTGACTGCACAATACCATGATTCAGATGGGACCTTATGTCCACCCCATGCTCAATACTGCAAACAAACTGCAGAAGTGCCTGGGGAACGGCTTCCTCTCCAAACCCTTCTTGAAATGCCTGGCTGAATTTTGTCTTGTGAGCCAGCATCTCTTTCCGGATGATATCAGCAGCTTTAGCCAGATGAATGGCTTCACTGTACTTGCTAGCATCAGATAGAATGGTGCTTACATCTTTTCTGAATGCAAGAAGGACATCTCGCCCTTTCTTATGTGCTTCAAGCTCAGGGATCCTAGAGAGTAACTGCTCTTTTAATCTGGTAGAATTGACCTCTGGGGATTCCACACCTAGTTGTTGCAGCCGACGCTTGTAAAGTGAGGCTAGATCAGCAAGTCGAAATATCACTGGTGTTGTTTCTGTACCGGTAACCATGCTATCCATGATGTAGATCACAAGCTCTAAAAATGCTAGGGGGTAAACGTCTTTCCCTTGACCGCTGTCATTCTCCTCTTGCTTCATGACATTAAGATGTGCTCGCTCTGAGTTGTATAACTGTGCCAAGCATCGAGGGTGATATTTCAGCTCTTGGGCAACAACATCACCAGCACTTAACTTTGCTAGGAGCTTTCCATTATTTAGGGTCCGGGCACACTGATTAAGCCTTTCATTCAGCTGCATGGTCATTACCTGTCTTAAATTTGATATTTCATCCTCTTCTTCACATAAGAAGCACTGTAACTCTGGAGGGTCTGAGGTCCTTTGTCTCTTCTCACGGTTCTCTTCTGTGCCTGATGTACTGGGGGTTATTTTCCTTTTCTGTCCTCTTGACAGCTTTGTGTTATTGAACAATAGTCGGCAGCTTTGGTGATATTTTGCTTTATTTCGTATCAGTGTGGCTTCTATGCCTTCTCCTTCATCTAACCGTGCTGGATTAAAGGGTATTGGCATATCATTAAGGGCATTAAACAAAGGCACATTTTTTGCAATTTTCGCATATCCAGCATGGTCCTGTTTCCTCTGGAATGAGCTAAGAGGTGAAATTAGAGTTTCATCTCTTTTGTCAACCTGACAAAGGCAACATTTACTCCAGTCAGTTTGCTGTCTAGTTTTGGCATCCATCGTAAGAGTCGTTGAAGTGGTGTAGGCCGAGGGTTTATCCTTTTACCACCTTACCACCTTTGCTCACTTTGATATATGGGATACAGTTAGGTTCATGCTGCTGCCCTACACCTAACCCGATCATTCATCCAATATCATTTAAATCCCGTGCGATCTGTACACCATCCGGATAACAATAAAGCCCCTGTCATCCTTGGCTCGGCTCTCCCGCGCTAGCACATCCTGTCAATCCAGGTGCGGCTATCCAACCTTAGGGGCTGGCTAGATAGCATTTGGGATACTAAACTGGAGTTTAGCTGATATTGAACCCCATGCTGAGTTCCACAGCAGTGTCTGTAACCAGTGTGCCCTGGTAGTGAGCGACATACACTCTCGTCATAATATTCTGCAAAATTTTCCTTCTGTGGAAAAAACGGTGGTACTTAATTTGATCCTTGTGAGATGTGCCGCCTTGGTCACAATTTCTCAATGGGTTGATTCAGGGGCTTGTATGGAGTGAGGAATGTAACGGAATTAAGAACACTTGATTTCTTTAGGATGGCTAGCATGGTTTGTAAGCCTTTAGGGGGCATTTTATAGGCAAAAACAGGTTATCCACTTTGTCATCCTTGCATTAGCAGTCCTTTTTAGGCATAAAAGTTGGAAAAAATGAACGTTTATGGAAATTTGTGGTTTGCTGGCGGCCATCTTGAAAAAAATGGTCGCCATATTGGAATTTTTGATGGCCAGCACTTTTTTCTGAAAAAGTAACTTACAGAGACTATTGATGCCAAATTTCATGCTTGTATCATCAAATGAACGATTCTGGCAAAAAATCACATTAAGCTGCTCCACTACTAATACAGCTCGCGATATCAAAGAAGCGTTTCGCCGAGGAACCACGACTGAACGCACAGAACAATGCTGGTTTAAGAAATGTAGCGGCGACAAGAGTTTTGTAGATGATGAGCGTCATGGTCGACCATCGGATGTTGACAATGATCAATTAAGAGTCTTAGTCGAAGCCAAACCACGCACAAGTTTGAGAACTTGCTTCTCAATTAGACGTAACGTACACGACGATTTCCAACCACCTGAGAAAGATTGGAAAGACAAACAAAACTTGATATATGGGTGCCTCACGAATTGAATGATAGCCAAAATGATTTTATGATATGTCATCTTCCCTATTTTACGCAACCCCGTTTCTCGACCGGGTCGTGACTTGCGATGAAAAATGGGTTTTTTTGCAACAACCGGCGACGTTCAACTCAGTGGTTAGACGCCGAGGAAGCTCACTCACCCTTCCCGATACTAGAGTTGCACCAAGATAAGGTCATGCTGAATGTTTGGTGGTCTGCAACCGGTCTCATCCATTGCAGCTTTTTGAATGCAGGCGAAACCATATGCCGAATAAGTGCTGTCAACAAATGGATAAAATGCATCAGAAACTTCGATAACAACATCCAGACAACAGAGACTGCCCAATTCTCCTCCAAAACAATGCCTGACCGCACGTTGCTTAACAGACTCGACGAAGTTGAACGAATTAGACTACGAAACTCTGCCTTATCCGTCTGACTCTCTAGACCTCTCACCTACCGACTACCACTTTTTCAAGTATATCGACCACTTTCTGCATAAGAAATGCTTCAAAAACCTAAAACGTCTTCAGTGACTTCATTTTCACCAGAAGGCAAGAGTTTAACGTTACTGGCATGAATAAACTTGTTTTACGTTGACAAATATGTGTTGATTCTGGTGGTGTTTATTTTGATTATTACGCTTCTGTTTAAGCCGAGATACGTCCATCTGAATTTAAAATTTAAAAACAGCAAGAACTTTTTGTCAACTTGATACTTATATATATTTATGCAATAAACCTAATAATATTTTTTCATGGAGCTTAAAGTAGGTTGGTTGTTGTTATATTTAAATCTTAGTTCTCAATTTTTTTTATTATTCATTCTATTTAGTATCCGATAAATGTTATTCTTTTTATTTCCTAGCGCATTCATAATTTATTTTTGTAGTGTTTGATTGTCTCTTACTTAAAAAATACATGATTTTACATGCATAATTATATGAATATTAGTTTGAACACTGGTGAAGCATGTTTGTTTTCAGTAACAAATGAGAAATATAAGTGGAAGTCTCGGTTGGGGGCGGAAGAAAAAATTGTGGCAAATGAATGCCAATAGACGCGTGAACACCATACTATTTTTCAAAAGCATAAATGTTGCGCATTCGCGAGAACAGCAGCCATATTTAAAGATGGCTGACAATCATTCAAATACAACATAATGACTTACTTAAACCTTAGTAGCACCCAAACCAATAAACATACAAACTTGTAGTTAAGTACATTTTATTCCCAATTAAATTCTTCATCATTTGTTATATAAATACTGAACAATCTCTACAGTCTATTTTAGAGTCGAGAATATTTAAGAAAAAAAAATTTCAGGCATTTTCTGTAATACTGCTTCAATATTTTATATGTATAAGTTAAAAATACATTTTTTTTTTACTTTCGATATTTCTCATGTAGAAGCATTTATATTCTATGAAAAAAAAACTATGAATAAAATGAAACCAAAAATGTCTCCATTGACATTGAAATTGAAGATGCCTAAGTTGTAACCGACGAAAGGGAAGCATTGCTGGGGCAACATGTTTCACAGATGGAAAATTCTTGGAAAGAAACTCTGTTTGTAAAAATTTTGATGTAAAAAGGAAAATTCTTTGCGCTTAGTAAATATGTTTTTATTATAGATGCCCGACAGATTAAAGGTCGGTTTAGCACATTTCATGAAAATAATGAGAGAGTAGAGAAAGACTAGCAAGGTTTCTTCTCTCAGGAGCTGAATAGAAGATACCACTCTCTTCATAGATTATGAAGTTGATTCAGAACTCTGACAAAAAATAAAAAAAATGTTTTAAGCGCCCCACCCCCAAATTTGAAAACATATTTATATATACAGCATAATCACGTTGACACACTGGTCTTCGTCAGATCACCGAGGGTAAGCAACGGTGAGCCTAGCTAGTACCAGATGGGTGGCCGTTTGGGAATTCTTGGCGCTGCATGTGCTTTCTGCTTATCTTGGCATTGTTTCCAGTCATCCTAAATCTAAATGGCAGAGTAATATTTATTTAATAATAATCAACAGAGAATTGGCTCTACAATAATAAGAAACCTGCAGAAATTAAAATATAATATTTATATGTATTTTACGCGCGAACAATGTTGGGTGACCTGCTAGTATATATATAATATATATAAATATATAATATATACATATAATATATAATATATATAATATATATAATATATATAATATATATATAATATATATAATATATATATAATATATATATATAATATATATATAATATATATATAATATATATATAATATATATAATATATATATATAATATATATATATATATATATATATATATATATATATATATATATATATATAATATGAACAAATGATTAATGAAACATGTCAAAAGACATCTTGAAAAAGAGTTAAACGCGTATTTAAATTTAAAAAGAAGCACAAGATAAGTGGATAGTCCTTAATCCGCGATCTTGTGCTTCCTTTTTAAAATTAAATATGTTTTTAACTCTTTTTCAAGATGTTTTTTAGCATGTCTTATTGATCATTTGTTCATACTATAAGCTCTATTTCCTTTTCGCTTTTATTGAGCTTTTACATGTGGTTGAGATTACTTTACTTGTAAATATTAACTCTTTAATATTTATAATATATTTTAAGTTTACCATTTTGATTACCTTGGTAAACTTATTGTAATTTTTATTTTTTTTATATATATAATATATATATATATATATAGGTACTCATGCCGAGAGTGATCCGTGCTGAAATAATAACGTTATTTAAAAATATATTCTTAACATGGGGAGGGGAGGGTGTTTTGTACCTATTCTGTACTTTAACCTTACAATTGAATAAATAAAACCTATCATAAAACTTTAATTAAACGTGGAAATACGATTTAAAAAATAGCGGGGATCACTCTCTGCATTAGCACTATATATATATATATATATATATATATATATATATATATATATATATATAAGTTTAATATCTCTATAATTTACTATGAAAAATTACGTATACATATTAATGTGTCCATATCAGTTGACTTAAAAGTTTTTCTTCTTTAAATCTACCACTAAATCGCCATTGCTCATTTTGTCACATAAAAGACAACAGCCTCCAGAGTAAATACAATATTCCATGTTGATAATAAAAAAGAATAAACTAATTCTTTTGTAAAATAGCCTTTTATCTGTTTACATACAGGAATTTTAAAAATACATTTAATAATGTTGTTACCAAAACAAACATTTATGTGACACACTCTAGGCGCGAGATCAAACAAAACCGCCATTTTACTTTTTTGTTGTTATTTAAATTTTGATTTAATTTTATTAACAAATCGCATTATTTGGAGTCACAAAAGGAAAACTAAAGTCTATTTTTTTGGTTAAATATATCAAGAAACCTACACGCATATATATATATATATATATATATATATATATATATATATATATATATATATATATATATATACAAATATTTATGTGTGTATTTATTAATTTTCCAAATTTCTGAGCCTTTTCTAATTATCGATTGCTGATTGAGAGAGTTTGAAAACCTTATGGCCTGATTACAGTGAAATGTCACATAATGTCACCATTTGTATGAACCAAACATTTTGATTATGACAGATTTATAAATTGCTAAAAATATACAAATCAAATATATGAAGTGACCGTGGGCATTTGGGAGGAGGGGAGTAGAAGGTTAAGTAGGGAGCGGGTTGTGTCTTTCCTTTTTAAATGTGGTTGATTACGTTTGTTGATATTAATTTGGAATATCATTGTTGTCTTCTCTCACCCTCCCCTCTGTGTCGCTTTCTTCTGTATAGGCAGTCATTAAGTTCAAGAGAAGGTGATCAGGACCCTTCAAAAGCCAACAATATTTATTTAGAAAAAGTTAAAACAAGTTTTTAATATTGATCAGGTGAGGCATACATTTGTTGAAAAGTGTTGCCTTCTCAAAGTTATCTTCTGTTCAGTTTTTTTTTCTACAAGTAAGGAGGCAAATAAATAACGTTAATGAATATTTTTATCCATTTTTTTTTCTAGTAAAATAACAACTTCCATTAACCTTCTTATCTATCTGCATAAGACTTTAGATTTTTAAATGCTAATGTATTATTTCTTTTTATTTAATATATTATACATATACACATACGTATATGCAGGGTAATCCGAAAGTAATACCCTATTCTAAAATAACTATAATTTTTTTTTTCTCATGTTCACCCCTTACAAAGCATATCACCACTTGGACGTAAGGGGCTACTATTTGGGGCCATGTCTAGGAAAGATTAACAAGATATTTGTTTATGTTACATTTAAACTTCTGCATATCAGTACAGCCAAGAAAACAGGCAGCGGGAAGCGAATTCTAAAGTCTAGCTGTTCGAGGGAAGAAACTATTAGAATAGAAAGTTTTCTGGCATTTAGGGGCAACAACCGTGAAGGGATGAGATCTTATTGCTAAGCAGGTTTGTCGGAGATATGTATGTCGAGGGGGTACAAGTGAAACAAGTTCATCAGAACACATTCCATTAAAATATTTGTAAAACAGGCACAGTGATGCAACATTGCGGCGATGAGACAGGGGCTGGAGCTTAGTTGATAAAGTGGGGCCGATTAGATTGACAACTCTTTTTTGGACTTTATCTAAGAAGGAGAGACTAGTGGTAGATGCACCAGCCCAGATGTGGCAACAATATTCTATGCATGGGCGAATGGTGGTCTTGTAAACGTACAGGATATTCTCGGGCATGAGTAGTCTTCTAGCTCGATAGAGAGAACCCACTAATAGGGCTGGTGGAAATTACACTGGGGAATTCATTCATATGCAATATATTGATGTTGGCATTCTGTAGATGTTCAGCGTAAATGGAGACGCTCTGATATTATTGTAGCTCTTTTGTTAAAACTGCAAAACTATATATCTAAGCCAGCGGGGACGCCCGGCGTGGCCCGATCTTAAAATATGCTTAAATATAATATTTTAATTCTTGCAGATTTCGTATATATTATTATAGAGTTAATGTTCTATCGATTTTTATATATTATAAAGTTGCGATCTCAAAAATAAAAAAATATATCCATATGACTTGGGGGCATCAGCTTGAGTCGAAACCGAAACCTTAACTTATAGAAAAAATGTATGTATGTATATAACTTTAGTTCCTTCAGCTATAATCGAAACCGAAACACAAGGTTAGGAAGTATACTTGATGAGATTATTGAAAAAAATATAGATTACAGGAGTGCCATCAGCTATAATCGAAACCGAAAACAAAACTTATTTATTACCAGAAACGGAAGTCTTTAGCAATTAAACGACAGTCACTCGGATGTAAGCGTGACACAGAAAATAAATAACACATATACGTTATCCTATTAATATATAGATTTAAATACTGTAATATATTTCTTAATTTTTGTGTGTATGTTTCTTAATGTGTGGGAATTTATTTTGTTTTCTTTTCAGATCTGTTATATGAATTTTAATCTTTAACAGAGAAGACGTGAAGTTATTAGTTCCATCCCACAAGAGTTTGTGAAATCAGTTGATGCGGTTCATAGGCGACTTTAAACGCTGGTGGCGAATGCTGGTCCCCATATTGAATTTTAAATAGAAGTCTATGTAATATACTTTCTTCTTATATTCATTAATTGGAGAAATTATATTTAAAAAATATATTATAGTTATTTTAGAATAGAGGGTTACTTTCGGATCATCCTATATATATATATATATATATATATATATATATATATATATATATATATATATATATACTTAATTTACTCACATAAAATTAATATACGAAAGCCTGAAGATAAGCCTGAAGAGTCCTAGAGTGGATGAAACACGGAATATTCAGTGTAGCTTAATCGCCATATATATTTTATAAATTACTATATATATATATATATATATATATATATATATATATATATATATATATATATATATATATATTCAGAATAGTGTAATGCAATAGATCTACTGGTATGGAAATCCAGTGATTATTGGTCTTACAAAATATTATTGGCTGTAATAATTTATAAATTTTTTAATTATGATTTTCTGTGTTTATTGTATTTAGCAAATTAGGTATAAACCATTACAATATTTGCTAATATTTTCTCCTCTGAGGAGATGGGTAAACATCGAAAACTTATAGGTTAAGGAGATATACTTTCTGAAATGTATTCTTTGTCCTGTATATAATAAAAATTCTAGATTTCAAATTTAACAATTTCTCATCATAAAATTAAAATCACTAAATTATGATATATATATATATATATATATATATATATATATATATATATATATATATATATATATATGTGTGTGTATATTCCAATATTTTTCTTGATTCCGATGCAATTACTGATTCTGTACCAAATTACCTATTCCATTCCGGTTATTTATAAATCTCTAAATCTTTAACTATAAAATTGTTATTTTTCCCGATCATCGTAAAAACACATTTTAATGTGCATATATTTTATCAAACGGATAACAAAATTTGGAAGGTGGTGATCTATAGCTGTTGGCTTTACTGGTAATTTAAGATAAATAAATATGTATTTCATATATTATTATTGCCAGCAGCGGAAGATTTTGTGTTAAACAAAATCAAATAAAAAAGGTAAAGGAATCGTCTTTGGCATCGGAAAAATAATCAAACGTTTTTCCGATTCTAATACCACCAAAATTTTGATTGATTTTAAAATACCAGTAAAATTAAAATGTGTATAGATCATAATGAATTTAGGTAAAAGATTTTGTTCCCTTAGCAGCAATTTTTGCCGACTTAAAACCAAATCGAAAGTATGCTACACTTCCAAATACCTCTATATATCAAATCAACACTGTAGACCAAATATTCAGAAGAGTTTGTAAAGACTTTATGCACACACATCGAAAATTTTACTTAATGCGAAGCTCGTTGTTTGTTTGTTTACGAACAGGCGATTTGAGCACTATAAAATAGGTGTCGGGTGTCTATTTAAATAGACATTCCGACGAGTTATTTACGGGCATCGAGTGGGAGAACCGCCGACTGTCAACACGACGGTTCTAGGTTCAATCCTTGGCTTGGGAGAGATGCTAGTCTAGCGGCACTGATGAGTTGTGATACAACGAAACAGGACTGTATGTCGATGACTACAAATATATATACATATATATACATACATATATATATATGTATATATACATATATATGTATATATAAATATATATATATAGAGAGAGAGAGATAGATAGATAGATAGATAGATAGAAATATTTATGTGCTAGACCATTTTCATCTTAAATTCTACGAAATTATGCAGAATGTAAAAAATATGCATAAATACAGTGAAATGAAATCAATCATCTAATAAGAAAGCATAAAAAATGAATAAGTAATTAATTAATGCAAATTAGTTAACCTTCATGCAATCGCTCGCATATGCTTCACTGATTATATTAAGTTTGTTTTAATGATTTTTAAATACAAAAAGTAGACTTTTAATATCAATGTCAGATCGAGAAAAAATCAACTTTAAATAATTTGTATTTTAGCTCTAGTATTCTTATTTATTTCTTATCAATATACCCTGCCACATACATACACAAGTACCGACACATACTAGAAAAAATAAATACAAAAAGATGTACTACTACTAAACATTATGTCTAGTA
>NC_136486.1:161550836-161563336 GCF_053919585.1 Euprymna scolopes
TATATATATATATATAGCAGGCTCCTTCAGTCTTGGACAGACTATGGATACCCATGAAGGGTTGTCTGCACATGAAATTTCTGTGGCAGGAGGTGCGCAATCTTCAACCACACCTCTCCTGAGACGACATTGTTAAATACCAGTGGCAAGTGAAGTACAGGACGACTGGAAACAAATGCCGAGATAAGTGGAGAGCTCATACAGCACCTAGAATTCCCAAATGGTCACCCATCTGATACTAACCAGTATATGTATATATGAGATATTTCGTATTCCTACACACCAACAAATAAGAAATAAAAAGAGAAAGATATAAACACCAGCGTATTTTTCATATTGATCTTTTATACATACATATGTATATATAAATAGATACATATATAGTGAAACCGAAAATATTTGTATTGGGCTATCCAACAAACTCGTCGAATATTTAAATAAATATATATATTTTAATTGTTTTTCATTCATTCCATTAACTCTTCATTATTAATAATATTGTTTTTATCTCAGTCTGATTTATTGTCAATTGATATTGATTGAGAACACGTTCAAAGTTTTTAATATTGATCTGATTAATCTTGTGAACACACACACACACACACACACACACACACACACAGGATGTTTCTACATATTTTGATCCCATATCAAAACTGCTTATATTTTTCTTATTAGCCTTATAGTATAGTTAAAGCTGGCTGAATGGAATCTCAACAAGGCCATCCCTATACGAGGCCATGAAATCTAACATTTAAGATTCTTTACTGGAACGCAACATTTTCAGGATAAGGGTTAATGAATGCACAGTAGTCAATGGGACAATATCATATAGAATCGTTAGTAGTGTAAATTTGGTAAATTCGATTACTTAAGGGAAACGGCTCATCAAGAATTTATTTACATTGGACTTGAAGCGACTATATTGTAATATCAGCTGGAAAGAAGTTAAACGGAAGACAGTTCCATAGGTGTGCACTTCTAAGAAAGAAGCTTTGTTCATGGAATCTATGTTTAGGTTTAGGCACAGATAAAGAGTGGAGGAAATTATTGATAGTGTTTTCAGTTTGATAGTGTTTCTCATGAAAGTTTGGCGAGGGAGGACCATAGACTGACAAGCTCTTGCCATGAAAATAACGATAAAAGCAGAGACAAGCTCGCAACGTCTCTTCTGTGTGAAAGAGGTTGCAGGGAAGAGAGAAGGTCATCCCCTACTAGGTTACAACGTCTATTTTGAACTCTGTCAAGGCAGGATAAGTTTTTTTCTAGCAGCTTCTGCCCAGATGTAGCAACAATACTGCATCTTTGCACGTACCTGGGTTTTATATAGATAAAGAATTGTATCAGAAGCGAGATATCTACTGGATCGATAGAACGATTCCACCATTTTTCCAGCAACCTTGGCAACAGATTTGATGTGCATGTCCCATTTCAGATCAGGAGTAAAGGTCAAGCCTAGAAACTTGTCAAAACATGGAGCTTCCCCAAGATGAGAGCTATTCATTTCAATTGATGCCAGATAGGGATCAGAGCGTTGATGATGTAAAGATAGAAGCTTGGTTTTAGATGCATAAACCAGCCACTTCTTTCCCAATTATACCATATGCTCAAGATCAGAGGAGAGAGAATCAGAGAGAACTTGGTCGTTTACAGTCTTAGATGTGCTACCATAGATGGTAGTGTCATCAGCATAAATGTCTACAAATAATGTAAGGATGTGATTTGGAAGATCATTAATGTAGATCAGGTAGAGAGTTGGACCCAGGATTAACCCCTGAGAGACTCCAGCATTAATACTATGACCTGATTTCTACCCATCAACCACTACTCTTATGAACATATATATATATATATATATATATATATATATATATATTATATCACTCTGTCTGAAATAAAAAACATATAAAAATAAAATGTTTAAATTCAACGTTATTTCACGCGGTTAATGGTAGCCGAATGAATATGGTCTTTGCTAATCAAGCCAGAGATGGTTTGTGTTGCCGCTTTGAATTTATTGATTGGTGTTAATCGTGACACCTTGCACTGAAGATTACCAGGAGGATGAAACACTAGTGTCTGTAATTATTATAGTAAAAAAATAATTATGGCAGCCCATTTAAGAAACTCGTTTCTTACCGTCGAGCACTTTCAGTTGAATTAAGGCGATTAATTTAGCTCTTATGCATAGATCATCGTATAACGATTAGATTATTCTGACAGAAGTAAAAAAAGATTTTAAAATAAAATGTTTAAATTCCACGTTATTTCACGCGGTTAATGGTAGCCGAATGGATACGGTCGTTGCTAATCAAGCCAGAGATGGCTTGTCTTACCGGGTTCAAATCTATTGACTTGTGTTAATCGTGACACCTTGCACTGAAGATTCCTGAAAGGATAAAACACCAATGTCTGTAGGTATTTAATTATTATAATAATATATATATATATATATATATATATATATATATATATATATATATATATATATATATATATTCTTAGAAGTTTCTGTGAAACCTTTAAAACTATATAAAAAATGTCCTCCATTAGAAATTTATTTTGTCAATAACTCAATTTTTTGCATCACTAAATAGTTTTATTTACATGAATAAACAATAATACCAATGTTCTGAAAGGGATCATCAGTTGTTTACTATGAAATACTGTTTTGGGAACTTAAAAACAAAACAGTATGTTAAATCATGGCTTTCCAGCAGTGTTGATCAAACACCACTTCCCTCAAAATACTTGAACAAAAACATTTTTGATACTGGACCTAGTTTTTTTTTCCTTCAAGTAAATTGGGCTAATCAGTTCATGTCATTTAAAAAAGTATTCTTACTTGTGTCATCTGCCCCTTTCTCTATAAGTTAAAGTGTAGTATTGGAGATCCCAGCTTAATTGCTATATAGATAGTGTTAGAAATAGAAGTTATATAAGCACATTTTGGGTTTTCCATCAGCGAGTTGACTGGGTCACAAAAATTTAGGTTTGACAGGTATCAACCTAGAGAGAATGTACCGGAAATTAGGGGTGACATGCACCGGAAATTAGGGGTGCCACAGGAATTGTGGTCGTAGGCTTCCGGTTGACGGCCACATGGGCTGGGAGGGTTAGTTTTGTGCAGCAGAGAATGCAGACGGGATATCTTGGCCCTCCGACAACCAGGGTTCGAGATGATAGG
Organism: Euprymna scolopes; assembly: GCF_053919585.1. Taxonomy (NCBI): domain Eukaryota; kingdom Metazoa; phylum Mollusca; class Cephalopoda; order Sepiida; family Sepiolidae; genus Euprymna; species Euprymna scolopes. The sequence continues at coordinate 161,554,024 of NC_136486.1, forward strand.
CTTGCCTTGAAATAAAAGATTGAAGCTTCAAATCCATCTTGTTGTTTCTCGATGAAAACTAGCTTACAATAAGTGTTACATGGATAGATTAAGACCTAGAAGACAGCAATTCTTTCCCCTTTGTGATAAACCTCACATAGAATATAAGGACTAAAATATAAAATAAGAGAAGCGAGAGTTATGAAGATGCCGAATGTAAATGTTTAATTTTTACTCTCCCAAACTCGGAAATATTTACTGAATTTTGTCCTAAAAGTAAAGCCTCCTATTTTTTTAACTAAAAAAAAGTTAAAGAACTACGTAGACGGCAGTAGTACCATTATAACAAACGACCTGTTCTGTTACAGAATTTATTTTTCTACATAGTCATACTAACATATATACATGCAATATATGCAATATAGATGAAATTTAACATATATCATAACAATGTAATTTGCAATTCCCTCTGATCCATTTGGGCGGAATAAACTAGGAGACATTACTTTTGGAATACTCTTCATATATTGATGATTTACTTTATATTAAAAAAAAATTTTTAATTAAAATATATCTATGAGGTACCTTAAATAAGTTTTCAGACTTTTTCCATATAGGCACCTTTATTGATAGTACACATATGAAACTCTAGTCTCCTTCAAAGTAATCTCCTCCGACTGTAATGCACTTGTAATATTCCAACAACTTCTGGAAGGCCCCATGCAAGTCCTCTTGTGTGGTCATGTCAATGACCCTTGTCACAACCTCTTTCATCTCTTCAATTGTCTCATAACGACAGCCTACAAGTTTTCCTTGAGCTTACGGAATAATTAAAAGTCACAGGGAGCAAGATCCGGACTATAGGGAGGGTGAGGAATTATCGTGATGCCCATCTTGGTCAAATAATCTGATCTTCTCTGAGCACCTTTGGGACAAACTTTGTGAAAATCTTTCGCATCTTCAGTTCATCGTGAATAATTGTGTGTACAGTTCTCACACTGACATCAAACTGTGCACTGATTGTCTGTATAGACGGTTCTTATCCATGAAATTCTTTATTTGGCCAATCAACTCTGGTGTTCTGATTTTCTTACTCTTTCCATACCTTTCATAATCCCTCACAGACTCCCTGTCTTCCTTGAATTTCTTATGTGAATCAAAAACTGAAGCTCGATTCATGCAAGATTGTTCAAAGGCAGTCTGAAGTATTCCAAACGTTTCTGTGGCATATTTTTTCCAAGTTTAAAACAGAATTTTATTGCCTATCGTTCTTCTAAAATGTCCTCACGCCCAGATTGCGTTTTTGAAATTCACCAGCTGTGACAATCAGGCTTTAGTAGGGTGTATTCCGATTCCTGCTGTAGCTGTTTCCTTAAACCTGACTCCATAAAAATTGGTCAGTTATCTCATAAGATATATAGCAATAACATACTGAATTTTCAAGAGTTTACGACAATCTTAAATGCCTGTACAAAAGAGCTCTGGGATCTTATTGACGGTACCTTGTCAAACCAAATATATACAATTTTCAACTTGAGTGTGACAGAAACAGTTGAATGCATCCATTCAATGTACGTGTTCAGTGATGGAACTGAAGTCTCACAGACTTGGGAATTGATGACAAACAAACTGACTGGGAAAACTTTTCACAAATGATGGTGTTAAAAAGTATGATTTTCATTGATGTTTGTATAATATTAACCCTAATTAAAATAGCAGAAATACAAAAATAATCTTTATATTTCACAGAATGAGAATATCATATTCCAAAAATCGTGTGAATTTATCATGTAGTTAAATTTTGTGAGAAAATGAAGATGGCATATCTCGCTTCACCAGCTTAAAATTCATCCCTTGTAAAAAACTTCTCTAGAAATAGATATAAAAAAAACTTCTCTAGAAATAGATATAAAAACTTCTCTAGAAATAGATATAAAAAACTTCTCTAGAAATAGATATAAAAAACTTCTCTAGAAATAGATATAAAAAACTTCTCTAGAAATAGATATAAAAAACTTCTCTAGAAATAGATATAAAAATCTTTCTAGAAATAGATATAAAAAACTTCTCTAGAAATAGATATAAAAAAAACTTCTCTAGAAATAGATATAAAAAACTTCTCTAGAAATAGATATAAAAAAAACTTCTCTAGAAATAGATATAAAAAACTTCTCTAGAAATAGATATAAAAAACTTCTCTAGAAATAGATATAAAAACTTCTCTAGAAATAGATATAAAAACCTTCTCTAAAAATAGATATAAAAAACTTCTCTAGAAATAGATATAAAAAAAACTGCTTTGCAATGTCTACAATTAACAGTAAATCGCTAAAAATCATTAAAAAATGATTTTCTATATAAGAAAGAACTATTTGATCAATTTACGTGACTTTTGGAATATAACATTTATGTTCTGTGACGGGTACGTAAATCATAAAGACTTTTCTGTGTTTTTTTTTATTATGTTGAATTCTAAACAAGGATCCAAATATTTGCAAGGAACTTTGAAGTAATTGCCCCGGGCAATGCTTGGATTTCCTTACTAATTTTTAATGTACTGCAAAAAGTAACTTTTCTGATTAAAAATAAAAAAGAAAAAGAAAAATCACAAAGTTTTCACAGTTTAACAACAATGTTTTCTTGAAAAATATAAAATAAAATTAAAAGAAACGAAGGCAAAAAAAATGCCAATATTATTTTTATTGAGTTTTCTTGCTCCGTCCTGGCCCAAGGGAATAGTCCAACCTCAAGTCCATTCCCAATTCGCAATTCTTTCCTAATCAAAGTTCTCCAAAGTCACAAATTAACATTTTCAAAATATTGATCTCCGAAATCTCTGCAGACAAACAGATATCAGATACATTGGATCAATAATCAAATAAAATCAATTGATCATTTAAAAACTTTGTATTTTTTTTCAATTTTCATTTGGCTTTTCTCTTTCTTTTCTATAATTAATTCTTTAAAAAATAATAATTAGCTGACTTTTTCAAATGTTTAGTGTTATATTCTTGGATTCTGATAGTGATTTTAAATGATTTCTTTATTATTTATCAAATTATAAACAATGGTAACAAAATGATATGTAGATCTGCTGCAAGTATGATTTAATAGCAGAAATTAAACAATGCTTATCATCAAAAATATTATATATTAGTGTTAGCAGAATTAATAAAAATAAGAATTGGGAATCGGAAAAATCAAAAATGTTCCGGGCATCTAAAGATTTGTGCCTATTTTCTGATGCCGAAGGCGATTCTTTTAATTGTCTTTTTTATTGTATTTGAAACAAAATTTTAAACCGTTTGTAGGAAAAGAAAATAAATATTTATTAGTTTTAAACTACTAGTAAAATTAAATGTCTAGATAATCCCCGTACAAGTACAAGAAAATATCCGCACATTTAACATGGGTTTTGATTATAACCGGGACATATAGAGTTTAATATTTACACATCTATAAAAAATCGAAATGAGGAAAGATATTCAAAAGGTTCCACAAATAATATATATATATATATATATATATATATATATATATATATATATATATATATATATATATATATATACATGATGGTAGCAAACTCGTTCTCGAGTATTGCCATTACTTAATACAGCACATGTCGGATGGTCACCTGCAATATATATATATATATATATATATATATATATATATATATATATATATATATATATATATATTATGTATATATAATATATATAATATATATATATATAATATAAATATATATATATATATTATATACATAATATATATATATTATATATATACACACATTATATATATATACAAATTATATATATATACACACATTATACATATATATAATGTGTGTGTATATATATACATGTGTGTATATATATAATGTGTATATATATAATGTATATATATAATGTGCATATATATATAATGTGTATATATATAATATGTATATATATATATATATAATGTGCATATATATATGATGTGTGTGTATGTATATATATATATATATATATATAATGTGTATATATATATATATATATATATATATATATATATATATATATATATTCATATATATATATACATATACATATATACACGCATAAAGTCCCGCACATCCGCCAATGACCGGGTCCAGGCTGTGGTGCCCTGAACACCTGCCGGACCAGATCTTGTATTCTCCAGAGCCTTTATTTCCATTGACGTCCATATCCGCACTAGTTCTCCCTCAGTGAGTGTCCGTTTGCTGTTTTAGACTACAGCCAGCCTTTTTATTATCGAGATATACACTGATGCTAAAATGTGTATTCCATTACATATCAAGTAATGCCTGTGCTTGAAGCTTTTTATAGTGAGGAAAGACTTTGCACCGAGACAATCCAACTCTCTGAACAACTGCCACATTGAACCAAAAAGAAGAGCAAGTCAACATCATTGGATGCAGCAGTTGCCGCAGGTTTTATATCAAAGTTTTGCTCTTCTAGAAAGGTTGCCTTACAGAGCCCTCTCCACCCATCACGCCATTTGATCCATGACTGAGACTTAGGTTGCTCGATACCAAAGCATATCCCACATGACGGTGGGTCATGTATGACGCAGCTTACAGGGCCTAAGCTCTTTTGAAGGTTTCTGTCAGGGTAACCTCACACTTACCCTTTGGTTAAGAGAACTTTGGCCCACAAGGCAGTAGAAGTCCAGTTAAACGGCGCAGGACACTCACCGTTCATCAGAACCCTGTCAGCCTGGCAGTGGTCACAACGTGCACGTGGGGTTCCTTTGTCTAGGAGAAGCACAGAAAGACGCTAGGACATTTGTGTGCTTTTAACACACGTCCACACCAAACCTTGACCACTAATATATGTATACATACATATATACAGATACATATGTATATATATATATATATATATATATATATATACATATATATACATATACACATACATATGTATATATATGTGTATATATATATACGTATATACGGACATATACATAAGTATATATATATATATAAGTATATATATGCGTATATATATGTGTGTGTATATATGTATATACATACATATACATAAGTATATATATATAAGTATATATATACAAGAATATATATATATACTTATATACATATACTTATATATATACGTATATATAAGTATACATAAGTATATTATATATATAAGTATATATATAAGCATATATATATGTATATAAATATATACATAAGTATATACATATGTATATAAATATATACATAAGTATATATATATGTATATAAATATATACATAAGTATATATATATATGTATATAAATATATATACGTATATATTTATATAAATATATATGTGTGTATATATAAATATATATATGTATATAAGTATATATATATATGTATATACGTATATATATAAGTATATATATAAGTATATATATAATATATGTATATATATATGTATAAAAGTATTATATAATATATATATATAAGTATATATATAATATATATGTATATATATATAAGTATTATATATATATATATACATATACACGAGGGGCGTGCAATAAGTAATGCATCTGACCCACTTTCAGTTGTCTGATCTAGCTGAAATTATGCATGTGCAATGATTTATATCCCTTCGTCTTATGTGGCGAATTACAGCTCTGAACCATTTGTGGTTTCTCTTTTACAGGTATTTGAACTAAGTCAGCTGTGAAATGGAGCCTGTTAAATGTCGAGCAGTGATCCGGTTTTTGTATTTGAAAAGACACACACCACAGGAAACTTTTGATGAAACGAAAGAAACTTATGGTGATAATGCCCCATCATATGACCTTGTAAAACGCTGGCATCGTGAATTCAAACATGGCCGGAAGTCTGTGGAAACAGCTTTCAGACTTGGTCGCCCCCCCTTCTTTCATTGATTAAACATCTGTCCGTCTAGTTGAGGCTGCTATTTTGGAAGATCGGCGCATTACTATTCGCCAAATAGCCCAAGATGTCAAGATTAGTATAGAGTCTGTGGAAACTATCATTCATGACCATTTACATATGCATAAGGTGTTTGCCAGATGGATTCTCAGTTTGCTCACACCATTCCAGAAGCGAGAACGCGTCGAGTGCTCGAGGATGAATTTGGAGATGTGCCAAGAAGATGAATCAAAGTTTTTTTAAAGACTGATCACACAGGATGAAACCTGGGTCCATCACTATGATCCAGAAACCAAAGCCCCGTCAATGCCATGGAATCACTTGGACTCACCACCTCTAAAGCAGGCAAGTCCAAATTTAAGTTCAGCTGAATATAATTAGTCCAGTTGGAAAATTTTCAACGCAGCTGAAATTATGGAAATTGTTTTTGCAGATAGTGCAGTAGTCCAAAATAGGTTGATCCCCAGTTGAGTGGATTCGAGAAATAAGATGGACAGATAATCAACATGTCATCTCCCATCGTTGGCTTAATTAAAAAACAGAATTTCAGATTATTTCATTTTAAATGAAGGTCAACCTAAAAAGATGTCATCACGTGAATGTTTGTATCATTGCAACAGGAAATATTTCTAACTGTACTAAGTGCTAGATTACGTTTCCTTGATATTATGTAATGTTTTGTGTGGCAGTGTGTATATATATATGTGTATATATATCATTCCAACGCTACCGTGTTTGAATATATTTTTCAGTGTTAGTTTTACTCATTTTGCTACCAAATTCCAAAACAATTTTTACAGTTCACGGGTCACCTTCTCAGCTATGTTTTAAAATAAAAAAATATAATTTTCGTTCATTAAAACAGAAGTTATAATAAAATTACTGGTGCTCAAAAGTCCCCAGAATTAGTAAGGAACGTTAGAGACAGTTTCTTTTGATTGGCTGTCGGTTACCATATCAAATTTTTCAACATTGACGTTTTAGAGACAAAGGCTTTTGATTACCATAATAATTTTATCGTCGTCGACATCTTCATAAATCATAGCAGGAATATTGTTCGTATGCCATCTTATTTGGGTTATATAGAGGGAATTAACAAAAGTGATACTCTTTGCTTTTTTGTGGATTGTTGACAATGCATATGATATTGAATACAAAAAAGAAAATATTATTTCAAAGCAAAGCTTGGAACATCATAGATTACATAGAAAAATGCGAACATGAAAAGTTATATGGTAAAGATTAAACTTAGAAAAAAAAACGACTACTTGTTAAACTGGAAAAGAAAATGACAAGATATTCTAGTAAACAATATAACACATTTATACCTTAAAACATTGCAGCATGAAGAATTTATATATAATGTAAAATTGAATTTTTAAAATATTTTAAGTTACGAATTTATTATATTTTTACTGGAAGTGTTGCCTTTTTCTTTTCTAGTTTTAACAACTATATATATATATAATTATATATAATTATATATATATATATAATTATATATATATATATATATATTATATAGGTTTGAGTTAAAAGAAGAGGAATAATATTGCTTTACTAAGAGGAGGCTTATCGTGATAATGCAAAGCTCAACAAATTGTTGTGGAGTTTATATAGAGTATCAATAAAATAAGAAAACGACAATATAAAAATGTATATTATTGTATTGAGATTTATTCGTTTGTTCAATAATGGAGGATACATCAGCTAGAGGTGTAGGATAAGTAAAACTCTTCATAGCATCGTATTTCGAAACCTAATGCTTCTCACCAGAAGAGGGGAGGAGATGCTAGTAACATAATAAGGATGCGACGTCTAGCGGTATCTACATTAGGAACAAAAGAGTCGCATCCCTATTATTTTATCTAGCATCTTCTCTTCTGATGAAAAGCATTAGGCTTTGGAATATCATGGTATACAGAGTTTTATTTATCCTCCACCTCTAAATAATGCATCACCCTTGTTGAATAAACGATTAAATTTATATACAATAGTATATATTTCTTATATCGTCGTTTTTTTATTTTGTAATACTCTCCCTCTCTCTCTTATATCTATCTATCTATCTATCTATCTATCTCTCTATCTATCTATCTATCTCTCTCTCTCTCTATATATATATATATAGAGAGAGAGAGAGAGAGAGATTATTTCCACAATCAAACAACGTCGCAGCTCGATATATATTGTTAATTACCAGTGGCCTTGAGGTAGTATGCTAGACTATGAAGTCAAAAGTGACTTTGTGAGTAGGTTCCAATCTCCCGACCAGCAACAATTATCACTTCTTACATTGAATTTTGTATAAGCATGTAAAACTTATGTCTGTAGGTCTAACAATAATTGTTAATGTTTATTCCAAAATTATTATAGTTATAAATCCCTTTTAAGAAATTCAGGTTCAGCACTCATTAGGGAAATACAATAAAGCGGTCAACTTTAGTGCAAAATGCAACATTCCAGTCTTTGAATACCCTCTGACTGTTTACTATATATGCACGCTGATTTGGCACTCATAGCAACTTAATTTCCTTCAATTCTTGCGTTAATTGTCGATGGAATCTCTCCACCTGCAGTAATAATCACTCCCTACATTGATGATTCCGTAAGCATGAAACACTAGTAGTTGTAAGTATAAAAATCATTGTTTATATATATATATATATATATATATATATATATATATATATATATATATATATATATATATCAGTCAAACACTTGTGTTTGAATATATGGTTAAGTGTCAGATTTAGTCATTTAGAACTGCTTTAAAGCTTCACCGCTGACTCATTTTTCGACCAAATTTCAAACAATTATTACAGTTTATAGATAACATTCTCAGCTATATTCTGAAAAATAAAATTTCAATTTTCGTTCAGTAAAACATTAGTTAAAATAAATTTACTAGTATTCAAAATCATAAAACTTCGTAAGGAGATGAGCGACGTTTTTTTATAACCGGTATCCATAGCAACCACGTCGCTTCAGTGACTAGTGTTGCTACTAATTCACCGCTCTCGCATAAAGAGAAGTAACAAGTGAAACAGAGAGAATGAAAGCAGACTAGTGCCGTACATTGTCATAGCCCTAGTTATTACATATGTGTATGTTATGTTTATGGGGCAAAAAAATAGGATTGAAATTAAACAAAGAACAAATGAATTTGCTGGAAGCCTTAAAAATCATGGATCTCAATAGAAAAAATCGAGCATAAAAAGTAATATGGTTAATCTTAAACATGGAAAAGAAAATGACAAGGCATTCTAGTAAAAAATATAAATTTATAACTTAAAATACTGCAGCATTAAGAAATTTTTTAAAATTCAATTTCACATTACATTATATAATCAATTCTTAATGCTGCAATATTTTAAGTCATAAATTTATTATACTTT